>NC_083339.1:71784887-72088296 GCF_019175385.1 Lycium barbarum
GCCAAGTTGTGTTGAATTTATGTTATATTCTAGTTGTAATTGTGATGAAGTGCATATGGGAATTGAAAGTTGGATGAATTTAGTTGATATGGAAAAATAAGCATATGGCCGTGTGGTATATTGCATTTGGAATAGAAATGAATTAAGTTGTTTAGTGTATTGGAGTGTTGTTGTAATGCTTGATATGTAAATGAAGTTAGAATGATATAAGTTTGTATTGAATTGGAATGTAGAAACTTATGTCGTTTTAGTATGATTTTCCGACATTAAGGAAATGAAGTTGTTTGGTTGTGAATCATGATGATCATTGATGAATTTGGAAGTTGGAAACTTGTTATGAAGTTGTATGCCAAAGATTTGATGTTTTGCATAAGTTATGACTTTGGCGGAAAGTTGTATATTATGTATATCGAGTGTATATCTTGAGGAAAACGATATGGAATGTTTCTAGAACTATATGGTGATGATCATGATTGTTGTTGAATGTGAAATTATTGATCTTAGTTGAAAGTTGGGTTGAATTGAAGATTATGTCAACTTGTGAGAAAAATGACTAGTTGAAGGATATTTATGTTTTTAATGTTCATTGTTGATATTGTTGTTGTCGTTTGGGTTGTTGTTGATGATTTATAGCCGAGTTGAATTCTCGGGGTGCTATATGTATAGGGGAAGTGCTGCCGAAATTTCGGTAGCCAAATATGCATTAAGTTGGAACTTTGGTATTCATAGCTTACAATTTGGTAAACTTGACCAATTGCAGTTTTTTGACGAAACGGGAAGTGAATTTGGAAAGGCTTAAGGAGCGTGAAAGGTATGTAAAGCAACCCCAATTCTTCCCTTGGCATGCCCTTAGTGTGTTAGGGTCGGATCCGGGCCTCGAAGGACCTCTTGGCCCTCGGAATCCGCAAGAGAAAATTTCAGTTTTTCCTTCAGTAGAATTGAACCATTTTTATACGCTATTTCTTGGAATTATGCAATTTTGTTACAAATTACTTGGAAAGTCATAGAATGTTTGTAGAACCTTTTTAGGTGATACCATAAGCTTAGAGGGCATAATTTGAGCCCGCCGCCTTATTTGTCCCGAGGCGGGCCCACTATTTTCGGTTTTGCCCTTAATGTGCTAAACCTTCCCTTTTAAGCGATTTTTGAAAGAAATGTTTTGATGACCCTACTAATCGCTTAACAAATATTGTTTTAAATATTCTATTAAATATTATAAATTATTTTGACACTCGGAATGACTTCAGGAAGGTTATATTTCTGTAATTTATTATGATATCCGAAATGCATCTATTATGATCCCGTCCGACTTCATTGGATTTGTTTATCCTTGATATGCCTCATCGAGTCTTTGAAACCATTTATGATATTTTTAAATTGCATTAGTCTCTCACTACTCCATTCGTGGATGTCCCAATGTTTCCCACACTGAGCCCGGGCCAGGATATGTTGTCAAGCGTGATTCTCTGCATTGTTCGCCGCGCCCCGATGTGAGGGGGCATGTATACGCGTACATGGGTCTGTGGAGTATGATGTGCCATGTCCGCCTATTCTGATCTGATCTGTTATGGCCATTCTGATATGACATTTTATGATACGGGGCCACACCCCTTTTTCTGATTTCTCTGTATTGTGGCACCTGTGTCGGGAGGGTGACCACGTTCTGTCTGCCGAGTCCCGTGGCAAGGGCCGGATATGATATGACATATGTTTCTGTACACATTCTGTCTGTTTTGGAAATATGCATTTGATACTCTGGATTTTATACTCATTTTCTTTAACCATTATGATTTGACTTCTGTGATTTCGCTTTACATATTCAGTACATATTTCGTACTGCCCCCCTTCCTTCGGGGGCTGCGTTTTCATGCCGCGCAGGTACAGACGACAGGTTCGCTGATCCATCTGTTTAGGATCCCACTTCTGCTATTTTGGGGCGCTCTCTTCTTCAGAGCCCATCTTTTGGTACAGTCTGTCACTGCTATCTGGATATGTACGTTGTTCTGGGTATGACGGGGCCCTGTCCCGTCTTATGATTATGATACGTTCTGTAGAGGTCTGTGGAAACATCTGTGTGGGTTCTGTACATATGTTTGGGATGTTTTGTTTTATGATAGCCTTATCGGCTTCTGTGTGCCAAGTCTGCTCTTCTGCTAAATTCTGTAGCATCCACTAATGTTATTACTATATTATTATTCTGATAATATGCTAATTTGGGTATCGGGTACGTATAGGTGCCCAGCTAGGGCACTGGTCGCGGCCCACGGGGTTGGGTCGTGACAGTTAGTCTTGACTTGCCGTGCCATAACTATCCATCGTCCTGTAAGTACTCTTTTTTTTTCTCGCTGCTTGTTTCCTTGTTAGTGGGTAGCTACCTTTCCCCCTTTATGGCGCCCTCTTTGCGGTTACTCCTTCAGTGCCATCTCGGGCTATCCTTTTTGTACCCGTTGATCTTAGATATACACTGTACCGATTTTTTGTAGTCCATTAGTCAGGCTTTCTAATCCTTACCTTCTTGTCGCCATCTCTTTTACCCTTACATTCCAAATGTTTACCCAGCATAACTGTGTCGCTAGTGAACCTAATGGTTATATTCCTTTATAAGGCCAGTTATATCATTATCCGAAATACGTATATACATAATGCTTCTTCGCCATTTGTTATCCTTCGCAGTCCAGTTACACTTATGGCAATCTTATAATCCGAGTTCAACTAATTCATAGCTCGCAACATTTTCGAGTTCCTGCTATAACTTTTTCCTTACTTTTTTCCATCACATCTATCAATACAATCCCAGAAGCATAGGACTACGGCAATTCTTCTATTATGACTTTCTTGCAATGCAATTATACTTATCTTCGATTTCCTTGTATCGGTGACCGTTTTGTCAGTCGTTATTCGTTGTTGGCTTTCCGGTGTGGCCTTCTTATAATTGTAGTTGGGCATAGCTTCACGTTGACGGTTCATATAATTCCATAGCATATGCTCTTATGTTCAGTATAATTAGTGGCCCACGAACTATTTTCTAATATCCGGTGAACTCTTTTATTTCCATTCATAGGAGCAACGTTCTTTCTTTCCTTCAACAATTTCCAAACTACCAATCGTTATTACTTTTATTACAATTGTTATTGTCACCCCAAGTGTCTTTGGGGTCCGTCATCCTCTCTAACACCCTTTGTGAATTTAGCTTAGAGACCTTTCTTGCTCTTTTCATTACCCTTTAGGGCATGTCACTGTATGCTCAGGTACGGCGTAATTTTTGGCCGATACGAGGGATTCAAATCATGGTCTAAAAATATTGTAGTTCATCTTGGCGTAGAGTGCTCTCTTGAGTTATCTTCCATACTTTCTTCCTATGTCTGCCTCATGGTACACTTATTGTCAATTCGTTTCTACTTCTTTCCGTTACCTTCCCGATATGCCAATACGCCTCGAACTCTGGCCCTGAGCTAATAAATTTCCTTTTCTGGAGCTTGAAACGTCACAGTTCCTTTCAAGTCTAGTATGCTTTTCCCCCCTTATTAAGGAGGTCCTTATACGCCCATGGCCTTCGAGTAGCCGTCGTATTCGATAATTATCTGTCGCCTTTCACGATTTTCTTAGGGCTGGGGTTCCGTCATCGTATGGTATGACTTGTCTATCCTCTTGCTAGTTATAGTCTTGTATCCAATCGGAATACTTATAAGGGTTAGATCCAATTGCGATGCCTTTTTTTTCCGTCTTTTCACACCTATGTTTTTTTTTTAACATTTCCAAACCCTTCCATCCACTACTAGTCCTTTCGCCCGCTTAGCTCACTTACTCATAATCCTTCTTAACTATGCGTTTGTGTTGCAGCTGTGCATCTAAGTTTTTCGAGTGTTCTACTACTTTTTCTCTTAGCACAGAATTCTTACAGTTTACACCCTCTCTATCCTCGTTCATCGAACCTTTATCTTTATCCTCGTTCATCGAACCTTTATCTCTATCCTTGTTCATCGAACCTTTATCTATCGTTCGGATGCTATGGCCGGGTGGTCTTCCATGCACGTTCCTTACATTTCATTCATTTCCTCTATGATCAAATCTCTCGATCTTCACATGAATTCTTATTCCATGTCATTAATTTTCTAATCAATTGTGTCGACTCATCATCCTCGCTCTTTCCTTGATGAGTAATCGGTTTCCTACCGCCAACTCATTAAAGTATCCTTATTACTCACATGGTTAAAGATTTCCAGTTACTTTACTCCTAAATGCTCTCCTCTTCCTTCGACCAACCCATTAGTATACCTTTCCTACTTTCATCCTTAACCTTCCTTGGGTTTCTTCCTCCTCGAGCACCTTTCTTCTCTTGTTATTTGTAGTATCGGCTCTGAAGTTCGTGAAATATTCCTTTAAACGCGCAAATCTGTTCTATTCTTAAGTCATCCTTTTGGAAAGCTTCTTCATGTCCGAGGCAACCGTGTTAATTTGACCACACACTTATCCCTTAATATACCTTTCAAGGGCTAGAAATCTCTTAACATCGTCGCAAGGCCTAAGCATTCTTTCTCTTACTTCACATTCCTCGTTGTGGTCACTATCCTTTTAGCCCCACTTATCGAAGCCTATTCTCTGACCCCACACATTCCTCTTTTGCTCCATACTATCACACTTTATCCCTTTCACACGCCTACCTTTGAATACTTTTTTCCAAATAGTCTCGTGCTTTACCCGTCGTCTCTCTTGGAGGCTCTACTCACTCGTATTTCTCACTTTTGACATTTTGAACTCCTTACCTTCCATACATTCACTTTCTTTCTTTTCCAAATGTCATTGCATTAGAACTCTCCAAACCTATCTGGTAATGAAGGTAAATCAGCTTACTTGGTAACGTTCTTTTGTCACTTGAACTTTATTACCTTGTTCGATTAATGCCTTCCATATACCGCAAAGTGGGTGTCACACCCTAATCTACCTAGAGTGTGATGGGCACCCGACCTTTACTTAGGGCCGAGCGAACCCTCTGACTCTTATCACATACATACTCTTTTCGGACTTTTAAATCAAATAAGGATGAAATACATAGCAAAACTTTCAGAAATATTCTTTCTCGTAGCTTTCAAATCAAACACAATCTGTAATCATATAGAATTTATATCATAACACAGGACGACATATCGGCTGATGGAGCCGCTTACAAAACCGACATCCTACACCCACGACTCTGTCTGCAAAATCTCTAACTTCGAACAAAACATCATAACATAATACTCTGACCCGACAACACTCCGGAGGCAAATGGAGCTTGCCAACTTCGCTGGAACATCTTCTGTAATGATTTCTACTCATCTGGGTGTACCTGCGCGGCATGAAACGCAGCCCCCGAAGAAAGGGGGTCAGTACGGAATATGTACTGAGCATGTAAGGCATAGAATACAGAAAAGAGAATCATAACTGAAACAGTGAATTACCAGAATCAAGTATGACCTTTTAGAACATCAAAGTATTTACCTTTTTAAATGAAAATCATGCATATCCAAGTCATATATCATATGTACAGATAACGTGTCCCGGCCCTCCAATGAGGGACTCGGTGGATAAAATCATACATGTCCACATCATATATCACATATGCGTAACGTGTCCCGGTCCTCAAGTGAGGGACTCGGTGGATAGGGTCATGCATGTCAACATCATATATCATGTTTACACATAACGTGTCCCGGCCCTCTGTTGAGGGACTCGGTAGATACATATAACGTGTCCTGGCCCTCTTTTGCGGGTCTCGGTGAATAAATCATCATATGCCATCCTGGCCACCATCCCCATATCATCATATCATCATGTCCATATACATATAACGTGTCCCGGCCCTGCAAGTAAGAGGGACTCGGTGAATAATGCAGAGGGGTGCGCACGATAACATATCCTGGCCCGGGCTCAGTGAAATCCAAACTGAGGCTTGCACGAACATAATAATGCGAAACCATATGCACATAAATCAAGACTGGATAGACAAGTATACTTACCGGCTCCTGAAGGCTCAGAAACAAGTTTCGGGTCAATCCGACTTAGTATGAGAAAGTTATGGACGCTTGAAGTACAGAACCTTCTACGAGCATTTCAGAAGCCATTTTTGGAAAATCAAAGCAATAATCATATCAAGTATTTTTCGGATATCGTATAGATCAAATCAAATATAACTTTTGGAATCATATGTACATATCAAAATATATCAAAGACTCAATGGAATAGTCGAACGTGTTAGCATTTGAAAAATCGAGACTTTAGTCGTATCGATTATCTTTCGAATCCCATTCGGAAACATATCAACTAGATATTCGGTCATCATATATACGCATCAAAATCATATGAGGTAGCTTATGGAAATCAAGAATGTTAGCCATCCTAGTGGCTCTAAGAGCAGGAATTTCTTTAGAATCATACATACACGTCATTTGCTCGTTTCATAAAGATCATGCCAAAAGAAAGAAAGGTAAGCCTTACATACCTGTCCCACGACCAACTAGCCACGCCTATTTGTCCAAACTTGCTAGTCTACATTCAAGAGAATTGACATAATTATTAGATTCATCGACATATACTCGTCTTAGTCTTTCTAATGAGTTCATTTATATACTACCGAAATTTCGACAGCATTTCCCCTGTAAATACGTCATCCCCGAGAACCTAACTCGGCCAAATCATCAACAACAATCCGAGAATTCAACTCGGCCAAACTATCAACAACAATATCCACAATCAATTCAAAAAGCATACTAACGTTAGCAACTTCTTTCTACAAACTTCGACGACGTTTCATTTACGTTCAATTCATAATTGCTTACACATTCCAATACTAATCCGCAACCATTCAAACAATATTCAAGAATACTTCAAACAATCCGTACAATATTCAAAACAATTCAACCAATACTCTACTTCATCCGAAACCTTCCAAATGCGACAAGAATAATAACAACACATTTCCTTCTTTCAAATTCATAAACTACAACAACAATTCACACATTAGCAACTTCATTCTCATAATTACATAAAACCACATTAGAATCACATTAACTCCTACAACAACCCACAACCTTTTACAATGCCGACTTGAACCATTAAACCTTCATTTGCATCATAAAATCCACAACAACACAACTAACATACTAAGTAAAATTAATTCATCTCTTCTCCACCACACCACATTCACACGGCCACAACACTATATTTTCGGCCACAACATAGCATCCATGTTTTTATGATTTTCATTCATTTCTACATACTACAACATACACAACCATCCATAACATATAAAAGAAGATTAATTCTTACCTTTTTCCCTTGATTTCCCTCTTGTCTAGAATTATGGACTTGCCACAAAGAGAGGTTTTCTTGCTCCAACAATTATACCACGTTAAAGAGGACCTTCAAATTAGTATGAATACTAGAAGAAAATATTTTTTTGGATCAAAATTTTTGGTCTTCAATTCTTGATCTCCTTGGCCGAATAGGCCCTTCCTTTTTTTTTTTCTTCTCAAGGCTTCTTGAAATTTCTATTTGTGAAAGATGAAAAATATGATCAACTCTTAGTTATTTATTTTAGATCCATATGGGCCTTGGCCCATATACCTTGGCCTTTTCACTTAAGCCCAATTTATTTTTTGTCTTGTAATTCATGAAAAATTATTTTCCAAATTCAAAATTTGCCCTTAGCCTTCCTCCATATTTCCGCATCAATATTTCCATGAACAAATTATATTTTAAACAAGATAAAAATTATAGCCTTGTCCATAACTTGTCGCAATTATCTTAAAATATCCGATTGTGCAAAATACGGGGTATAACAGTTGGTTGCCGGGATACACATACCCGCTGATATAGCCACGTATGGGATATCATATGCATACGTATATATATAATTAATACCATCTCGCTTACAAAATATTTCCAAACGCTATTCAAACTCACCCTCATTCTAGAGCTGTGATGCACCTTCTTTCTCTTCACCGGTCTAGTCTGCCTCATCCTACGCGACCTCTTAAGGACTCCAACCACTCCGCATACTCTAATTTCCCTTAGGCTACTCTAGCTTCTCATTCATGTCTTATAACTAAATTTATAGGACTTTTGTACACTTCCCAGGGGGTCACCCATCCTAGTATTTCTCTCACCCCAGCACGCTTAACCTTGAAACTCTGATGAAATCCGGTGCGTTAATGCTGGTATAATCGTATCTACCTCACCGCATGACTTTCACCACATAATCTAAAGCAAGTTGAAGTCTTGACAGATTCCAAAACGTTCTCGTAACGCATCTCCCTCCGAATTAGAAAGGGTCTCTTACTCTTCCGACTACACAATTACTATTTTGGATTTTTTAATTCTCAATATTCACCTTTCATCTGTATGTATGACTACTTTCCGTCCTAGATTTCCAGATTCCCGATGGTAGCGAACACACCTTCATCGCCGTTACTTATAAATACTCGGTTATCAGCCACTTTGGGTTTCTGCTCGCCACCCTTATATAATAATCTACAGCATAACTCATTTGTCGACTTTCCCTGATTCCCCCAATAGACCTTGCTCCTACTAAACCTCGAATGTAACCCATTTTAATCCTTCGGACTACTAATCGTCTTCCTCATAATCATTCTTCATGCCATGCTAAATCCATAACTCCTCTAAAGCAACGCATCCCACTTATTGTCTATTTATGATATTTCCTTTCCACGCTTCTTCCTGTTAGGTGTACCTAACTAAATGACCCGATTTTGAAAAATTCTGGCAGAATCTCCTTTACAATTCTTACTATCCAAAACCTGCATGCAGCAAATACCAGCAATGCCTCACAGGTCATATATATGTAGACGACATATCCCAGCCACCCAGGGCTCCCAATTTCAGGTAAAAGAACAAAAATATCAAAACTCACCTCATATATCACACCTCGAGATGTACCTGATCCTTTAGCGATCTGCCCTGTTATATCTTCTTGTTTACCTTATCTTTTCATTCTTCAGCTTTACACCTCAATCATACATGCAATATTCTTACCTTACCCGACATACATCCTTCGTGCCATTCCTTACCTTTGTACCGATTCATTCAATTGTCCAGTTCACAAACTTATGACTGAACTTATTATGAAGAGATACATTTAATCAATTCCTCTACTTGTACTTACACTGACTTACCTCTATGTCAACCGATCCATTATCATATATATATATATATATATATATATATATATATATATATATATATATTCTGATAATCTAGCCTCAACAAAGTGACTTACCTCTGTGACTTCCCATATCATCACTCACTTTCTCCCGTCGATACTGTGCTTCTTCTGAGATCAAAGGTTAGTATAGAGAATCTCATTTCCTATGACTTGGCTCTATCTCACGATCTTAGATGTGAAAAAAGAGTAACCACCCTAGATGTCCCGTAGCCTCCTGTTTATAAATGTGGCGCGCTTCACACCATAAACAGGACTCTACTGGACACGACTTTGCAGACAACCCCTAGGACTAACTGCTCCGATACCAATTTGTCACACCCCAGTCCTGATAGGGCATGATGGGCACCCGACCCTTTACTTAGAGCCGAGCGAACCCGCTGGTTCTCGTTATATTCATAATCTCACTGGACTCTTAAACCACGAAATGAAATGCATAATGAAAGCTTTTCAAAAACATTCTTTTCGTCTTTCTCAAATCAAGTAAAATCTGTAATCATATGAAATTTGTAACATAATGCATAACGATACATCGGCTTGCAGAGCCGCTTGCAAAACTGACATGCTATATACGTGACTCTGTCTGCAAAGTCTCTAACATAAATCAATAGACCATAACATAGATACTCAGACTCGGCAACACTCCGGAAGTAAATTGAGCTTGCCAATCCAGCTGGAACATCTTCTAGCAATACCCTCTACTCATTTGTATACACCTGCGTGGCATGAAACGCAGCGTCCACAAAAAGGGACATCAGTACGAGTAATGTACTGAGTATGCAAGGCATGAACAATACCATAAGATCATAGTAAGAGACGTAAAGCACAGCATAGAGTAAGGAAATAACCTGTACCTCAGTTTTCCTCTTAAGGCGGATATCATGCATGCTAACTTTACCTTTGAAAGAGACATATAAATATTTACAAGTAAACTGCTCGACCATATAGGTACAGTGTATATCTGACCGGCCATTTAGGCACGGTGTGATCATCATTAGCCCGCGTCCAGGCCTCCCGCGTCCGGGGTAATCATAAACTGCCCACTGCATTGGTATGTCTGCCTGGCCGCCTATTGGACGGCGCGGTGTTATACTGCCCGGCCATGTAGGCACGGTGGTATAATGCCCGGCCATGTAGGCACGGTGTTATACTGCCCGGCCATGTAGTCACGGTGTTATTAAAATACATACATAATTATAAAGCATGCATGAGAGCCCAAGTGAAAGCTACAACTCTATCGGAGTGACGTAAGGTCGGTAACCTTCAATTTATATTATGGAATAATCATCATCGATATATCTAACCTCGAAGGAACAATTCATGAGGTGAGACCAACAACAATGAGCAATTCAAGGAAATCATGAAATAAATTCGATAATCTCATAATAGCATTAAAATCATAAGCTTTGGAACTTCTAGAATCAAAATCATCGTCATCATGCGCATCATAGAAAACATCTCACCATAGAAAACATCTCATCTTATTTATCCTTATAAAGCATACTCATCTTTAGCGTCATAAGAAACTCTTGGAATCATGAAACTTTAACTTTTGAGGATAAAGACATTATGGAAAACATCTCATCTTTAGTATCATAGAAAGCTTTTAAGAATCATGAGTTTCTAACTCTTGGAAATAAGATGGTTATGGAAATGTATGTGGAATAACAACATAAGAATCATGCCTTTGAAAGAAGGGGACTAGCCTTAACATACCTTTTTGGTCGCCTTAACTCTAACAATTCAATGCTTGGCCTCCCAGGCTCGTAAATCTGTATTCAAGAAATTTTATACAATTGTTAGACTCATCTTCATAGGCCTGTCTTAAGCCCTCAAACTAACTCTTTCTGGAATCTGCTGAAATTTCAGCAGCATCTCCCCTGTTTATATGCCTAGCCCGAAATTATAATTCAACAACCAACAACAACAACAACGACGACGACGACGACAATCACATCATTTCCAACACCAATATGTACCATAAAACATCCCACACGATGTTTTCCTAATTTCCACTACCAACCAACTCGCTGTACAATTATTTAACGACTTTATCTCCGTTAATAAACCAAAATTAACATTAATAATAGGAGATTCATACCTTATTCTTGTTAAAACAGAGATATCTTCAATATCTACCTTGAATCCACCGCAAAACCATACTAGAATCACATCCATGCGTTTATCCGAGCTTCGATTAATACTCCTCGCTTGAAAATTGCCCACTTTGTGATCCCCCCTCTCTCTCTCTTCAATTTTCTTGAAATTTCTGGGCAAATCTGGTGAAAAAAAGGGGTTTTTACCCCTTTTTATAAGGGTCAAATTCGGGTCGGGTCACTGTAGCAATTTACTATAGCAGGTCGGTACTGTAGCAGTAGAGTAGCATGCGTTTCTGGTCTGTCCGCTGAGCTTGTAACGTCCATAAGTCTCTACTCCGATGTCCTATCGAGGAGCGGTTTGTTGCGTTGGAAACTAGACTTGACGAACTTCATTTTAGGATTTTGTTTCACCTTAAAACACTTCATATGCTAAGAGATATGCATCCCCCAAGTTGGACCAAAATTTTCATACAAAACATTACCCATCCTTTCTCCGAAGTCGTACTACTTCATTTCTTCCACTCATTTCCTTATAAAACCCTCCGGTAAACCTTATATACATCCTTCAATCATTAACTATATTTAATAATGCTTGCCCCTTATATTCCAAAGTGGATTTACTTAATCCTAACTCAACGTACTTATGTTTCAATTTTGATAAGTGCTCTTCAAAGATACGGGGTGTAACAATTTATCGGAGCGGACCGAGTGTACACTGCCCAAGATTTCTTACCGGGAACGATTGAGTATCCGATTCTCGAGGTTTTTGTAGGGATCGTGAGAGTGGTACATGGACTTCGTGGGTCCCCCATGGGTTGTGTTGCCGAGATGTGTTTTTCCATCATCGGAGCACATGTGTACGGTGCATATGCATTCCATTCATCATACATACATTGTTGCATTGCATGGTACCTTTGATTCTGATGACTTGTTGTGATACTATTGGGATATACTGGTTCAAATTGATTATACTGAGACTTGGCACAGTTGGGCTTAGATGCTATAACATAGGTGATGTTGCTGTGATACTTTTGTGATATCCTAGTTCGAATTGACTATACTGAGACTTGACACAGTTGGGTTTAGACGCTATAACATAGGTGATGACTTTTACTATGGATACGGGTTAGTTTGACTTGTACTTGTTGGTTTATATGCTTATCTTGCTTTGTTGTCTTTATATACGTTAGCTAGTCTTAGTCAGCCTATGGTACCTACCAGTACTTGTTGTTTGTACTGACCTGCACTTGCTGTATTCTTTTATGAATGTAGAGTACCAAGTGGGATCGATCTCTACTCCTCATGGCTGATTGTTGAGGATTTGCTTATTCGAGTCTTTCAGGGTGAGCATGAGGACGTTCGCTGGCCGAAGACTCTTCCTTTATTATGTCCTTATTTCCATTCCTGAGACATGATTAGAGACTATTAATGTATTACTATCATTCAGACTTGTAGTATTTAGTCAGTTGCTCTGGTATGACCAGACCAGATACTGTGGTGTATTTCTCTTATTTTCGCGTTTTCTAATATTATTATCGTGAGTCTTACATCATCCTATCTTCTTCCGCTTATTTATTTATTTATTTATTTATTTATTTATTTATTTATTTATGTTTTATGATTGTTGGGATAAAGGTTTGCTTACCAAGGTGGTATCAGAGCCCTAGGTTACCTGATCTATAATACAAGAGCGTGTCTAGTAGAGTCTCGTGGATCGGTACGATGAGCTCCGTACTTATCTGTGAGAGGCTATAGGAAATTTAGGAAAATTAACTTTCTTTAATTCTTTCGTGCTACTTTATTCTAATTGGTATCTGAAACAATCGAATTGGTATCTGATTCTTATCTCTTCTCTCACAGATGGTGAGGACTCCAGCCACGATAGCTCGAGACCCGGTCCCCGAGCCAGCAGCTATGGCTGGCCCCAGGGGATGAGTGACAGTTAGAGGATGTTCAAGCTAGAGGTCGCAGGGCTGTACCACCCAGGAGCAAGGCTCATGCGGTAGGGCAACGACGTGAGAGATCTCCGTCTCAGGAGCCTGAGGTTTAGTAGGTTCGAGACCACACCATCGAGGATGATGAGGCTCCAGCACGGGTACACCCCGAGATCACTTTAGAGCAGACTATGCACGATACTATGGCTCATGTTCTACTTCATTTGGATACCCATCAAGCTACCGCTGGTGTTACTTGTTACACCTTGGAAAATTTCGTGCTACCAAGGTTGTAGCCAGCTTAGTTTGGGCCTGAGGAAGAGAAAATTTATGCGAGGATTAAGGAGAAAGGTTATATTATAAGAGTGTACTAATGGTATACATATGACATTTGGAGACCATATGGGTTGAATTGGTTCATATGTCACTTGCCGAAAAGCCCTCGTTGCTGCAAGCTAAGTGGGGCCCACATGCCGGAGTTTTATAAAGGACATATGAAGAGATATATGAGTAGTATATGGAAATTTGAGCAAGTCCTAAGAAGGACCCATAAGCCAAATTGTTACACCTCGGAAAAATTTTACGTTGGTACGTAAGTGAACGAACTAGTGATAAGTATGAGTGCATGATGTCCATGAGCAAGAAATGACGTTTGATGACCTTAGGCGAGATTTCGAAGGTATCCGATGTGAGATGAGAAAGTTAGCTAAATTAAGATGAGATATAAGGTGAACAATGCATGTGCATGAACGTGGGAGATTAAAATGAGAAGTCTAAGAAATATGGAAAGTTGCAGAATTGCAACTGCCCAGTGGTCGTAAAGTGGTAGGACGGACCGTAAACTGGTATATGGTCCATAAACTAGCAGGTCGTAAACTGCCATGCAAGGCTTCAACTTTCTGCCAGCCGAGAAATGGTAAAATACGACCTGGAGGACGGACCGTAAAGTAATTTACGGCCCATAAACCATGGTCGTAAATCACCATGCAAGCAGCCAAAGCTTCTGGTTCTGGAAATGGTTAAAGACGATTGCGAGGGACGGTCCGTAAACTGCAATACGGGCCGTAAACCATGATGGACGACCACTGTTCACCTCAGCACAGATTTTGCAAGTCATTAAATAAAGGGACCAACACTTGTTTTATTTCATTACAACATTACACCACTTCTCTCTAAAACCTCTCTCTACATTTATTATACAAGTTTTCAAGGATATTTGAGGATCAACAACATAAAACAAGGTGAATCAAGAGTAAGAACATCATCAAAGATCATCTAGGTCAAGAAATCCAAATGGAGAAAAACTAGGGTTTTGCTCAAAGTGGAGTATTATTAACCAAAGCTTGTTCCTACAACCTCTAAGGTAAGATTCATGATTTTTACATGATGTTTAAGGTATTGAAGAGTTGAAATACATGGATTGTGGAAAATATGGTCAAGTAGGTCATGAATGATGAATAGTGACATTTTGAGGAATAGTTTGAATTGAATCATGAATGTTGTTGTGTTGTGATATGAATGCATTATAAATGGTACTAAGATCATGAACTAGCCACTTTAGACGAATGGACGAAGTTGGATGTTATGACCACGAATATGGGTGAATTAGAGGCAAATTAAGGAATCTAGATAATGTGGATAATGTGAATGACTAATGGCCATTGTTATGATATTAATGAAGGTATAGACGCTAGCATTGGAAGGAAGCGTGCAAGTGTAGAATAGTCTGACGAAAAGGTATGTAAGGCTAACCTTTCTTTCATAAGGCATGGTTTCTTGGCCAAACTCTTAAATCCTCTATATGAGTATGTTGTATTCAAATGATTGACACTCCGAGCTCATAAGCTCAGGATCCTCGATATGTGCTACGATTGTACTACACACCCCATATGACGAGTAAGCATAAGATATAGATGTAGCAAAAATGATGATGATAGTGATGACGATGATAATAATAATGATGCTAAAGGTGCCTACGGGCTATTATACTTACATGTGCCTATGAAGGGCTATAATGACACCCCGAGCTTATAACGCCGGGTAGGATATATGTATATGAATATGTATAAAGTATGTATACGATTACGAAACGCGCGCACACCTCTGCAGACGGTACGGATAACCCTGAAGCCTTGGTAGGGCCAGGTATGAGTAACCTTGAGCCTTGGTTGGCCAAGTATGTATGAGACACCGATCCTATGAGGTCGGGTATGCTATGTAAATGCTATGTATATGAAATGACTATGTATATAATATGAATATGAATGTGATAAGACTATGTATAAGAATACAAATAAGGACTTGTATACGGATATGAGCATAAGTATGGTACGAGTACTATTATGGAATACGGATGATGACGTAGGTGTACTAATACGTTTGAAAAATGGAATGTCCTACGAAAGCCAGGTAAGTACTATGACGATGATATTATTGTCTCCCCTCCTATGCTATTTCATATGTTGTTCATTATGCTTATATATCGATGTTGATCATGCTTTACATACTCAGTACATTCTTCGTACTGACGTCCTTTTGTTGTGGACGCTTCGTCATGCCCGCAGGTGCACAGGGAGACAGACTTGATCCATAGCTGCTTATTCAGAGATTGCATAGCAGAGCTCCATTTCTTTCGGAGCCGTAGCTTTTGGGTACTTATTCTTTTGTGTATGTAATTATGGGCATAGCGGGGTCCTGTCCCGCTCATGTGATATGTTATATTCTTCTTAGAGGCTCGTAGTCATGTGTATATGGTTAGATATGTCCGGCCTTGTCGGCCTATATTTTGTATGTCATTTTGTTGGCCTCGTCGGCCCATGTACATTGTTGTGGCACAGATGCCTCTGATGATTAAAGATGTTGTCGTCCAATGGGACTAGTTGATGAATGAATGGAAATGTATGTCTAATTACGTGGCTCACCTAGATGTAAGCATAAGAGTAAGCTAAGAGGGTGCCCGAGTGGGCTAGCACCGGGTGCTCGTCGCGGCCCCCTAGTCGGGTCGTGACAAAAGTGGTATCAAAGCAGTTCAGTCCTAGGGTATGTCTACGAACCGTGTCTAGTTGAGTCTTGGTTATGGGTGTGTTGCGCGCCACACTTATAAACAAGAAGCTGCAGACATTTTAAGAAAGAAATACATAGTAAGCTCTCCCAAATTTTTTTTTCTTCATAAGTAAAATCTGACATCATATAAGACTCGTGACATGAAACATAATAACATATCGACTGCTGGAGCCGCTTACAGACTGACAACCCAATACCCATTGCTTTGTCTGCAAAGTCTCTAACATAGAACAAAACATCATAGCATATACTTGGACTTGGCAATTCTCCGGGACAAATGGAGTTCGCCATCTCCGCTGGAACATCTTCAATAAGGTCTTCTAATCACCTGGGAGTACCTGCGCGGCATGAATGCAGCCCCCGAAGAAGAGGGGTCAGTACGAGTAATGTACTGAGTATGCAAGGCACTAATAATAACATACGGAAGATGTAGAACAAGGATAATAACATAGCGCATGTCATGAGGTGGAAAGTCAACCTGTACATATAAATGCCCTTTGGCGGATACCATGCATGCTTAGCTTTCCTTTGAAAATATTTTCTTGTTCATATATATCTATAAAAGTAGAACATGTCATGTTGCCGAGGCGTCGGCAGCCGATCCATTTAACCATAAATATACACATCCCGCGTCCGGGACGATATCATGTCATGTAATGCCAACTGATCAGGTGGATATGCGTATATAACGCTCTGCCCTTATCTCCATCTTCCCCGTATACATATGCATATATCATGTACGTATATCAGCGTCTATAGCGCTCTGGCTCTTTCATCATATACATATACGTGTATCATGTGCATATATCAGCGTCTATAGCGCTCTGGATCTTTTATCATATACATATACGTGTCTTATATACATTTACATATCTTATATACATATGTCATATAAGCACGCAAGAGAGCCAAAGAAAAATCATGTAGCCATCGGAGTGACGTAAGGTCGGTGACCTCCGATTACACTATGGAACAATCGTGGTCACTTTGTCTCTCCTTGAAGGAACAAGTATTTTAAGGCGAGACTACCAACGGAGAATAGTATCAACAGTAAACATAGAATGGAATCATGGTATCATAGACGTCAACTCATAGGCTTTGGATTCCTTAGGAAATAGTGTCATAGCTAGGAGGTGGAAATAAGGTTCAAGAACTAGTTTATTACTTTCATACTCACATTGAACCCTTAGCTTAGAAAACTTAGCCGTAGAATCGTTCCGGTCGTACTAATCATAGGCATATTCTCTTGTCTATCATCGTTATTATCATTGTCATCATAGAAGTATTCTCGTTAGAGTAGTTATAGTACATATCATTTAGTACGAAATCGGGATCAAAGGTCCCCTTTGGGTTCAACCTCAAGTAAGTCAAACAGAACTATAAGGAAAATCCGAGAGCAACGGGCCCACCTCGGCCCGAATGAGGTAGCACATACGATTTGCATATGTTACATGTCATGGCGTTACTTGTGAGGGTTTTAGGGTAGTCGGGTCCCATTTATACAAGTTCTAGGGGTTTAGGAGGTCTTTCCAACATTTCGCGCACTTTCTAGTTCAATTCTACTGAAGGAAAAAGGGGAAACTTTAGATGCGGATTCTGGAGGGTAGGAGGGTCCCCGAGGTTCTTAGCCAACATATTACATCTAAGACATGCCATAGAGGGAAGGGTGAAGCCTTACATACCTTTTCTGCTTCTTATGCGACTCCAAATTCACGTTCCAAATCCGCCAAAATCTACAAATTGGTCATGTTTACCAAAACTTGATTAGAGCCTTTAGAAATTGATTCTTTAAAGTAACACTTTGTCTGCCGAAATTTCGGCAGCATTTCCCCTGTAAATACACAATTCCCGAGAATACTGCTCGGCCCCAAATCAACAACAACAATCCGGGAATTTGACCCGGCCAAACCAACAACAATACTAGCAATTATTCCAGCAACAATTCAATAGTCGATTCAATCCAATTCAATTTAATTTAATACAATTCAATTCACATAATGTTCCAACAACTTATTCGACATACTATTTCATCCGAAACCTTCAACTTCAATCACAACCATACATTTCATTGTTATTCACATACGTTAACTTCAACAACACCCTTCGTTTTACACCACATAATCCATAACAACAACAACTAAAATGTCAAATATCATCAATTTACCATAACTTATCAAATCCTATACCATTCGGCCACAACAACAATACATAGATTATCATGAATTTCCATTCTTTTCTATACATTACAACAACAACCAATACACCACATAAATTTAATTCATTCTTCCTTACACAACACCTCATACATACGGCCAACACCATGCATATGCAACTACAACTTCAACATGCATGATTTCATACCTTTCATTCATTTTTACACATTACAACAACAAACATACTACAGTAATTTAATCTTTCCTCACAACACCACACATACCATGCACGGCCACCACTCCATACATACATATTTCATGAATTTCATTTACTTCCACACACAACAACACAAATGAACCCTTCACAACATATAAAAGGGGATTAAATCTTACCTTTCCTCTTCAACTTCTTCACTTGGCTAGAATGCGGAAACGACGAAACAGATGGCCTATCTCCCGAAACAATTATACCACATTGTAGAGGACCTTCCATTTAGTAGGAAAACTAGGAGAAAATAATTTTCCTTGGTCAATTTCCCATGGCTCAATTTTGAGAGCCATGGCCGAACCCTCCTTGCTCCACTCTCTTCATCTTTTTTTTTTGTTCTAGTTTTCTTGAATTGAAATGATGACTTCCTATATATACTTGTCTTCCACCAATTTTCCTTATTTATAATTTGGCCCCTCAAGATAAGAATATAGCCACATGATCCCTCTCTAGAGAATTCTTGAATTTTCTCTAGAATTTTCTTGAAATTAAAAGAAGACTAATGTCTTCTTAAGCAAGCTTTGGTCCATAATTCTTATAATTTACAATTAGCCCCCATTAATTAAAATAAGGGCATATAGTGCACGGCCAACATGGCCCCTTCATGAAATTTTCTTGAACTTTGTAAAATTACCATTTTGCCACTAAGCTTCCACATTATTTCCATTGGTCATTTGCGAATTTCTCTTTTTGCCCTTAACCTCTCTCAATATTTTCAGACTAATAATAACCATGAATAATATTTACCACGACTCGTACATTAAAATAATTTTTGAGAATGGTCTTGCCCTTAACTTTCCACGACAACTTTGGAATTTCCAAACGTACAATATATGGGCTATAACAGCTAAGGACGCTACGATTGATGCATGCTTCAGACACCGAGTCGGTGGAACTAGCGTTATATAGATTGAGAGATGTCTCGATCCAGTGGTATACAGTATGGATGGCTTCACGGGGAGCCAACGCACCTCTCCCGGTATGGCAAGAGTTTGTTGATGCTTTTCTCCGTCATTATATGCCTCCAGAAGTTCGGCGGGCTAGGGCCGATAAATTTTTTAACTTGAGGCAAGGAAGCATGAGTGCCTTAGAGTATAGCCTCCATTTTAACTCCTTGGATAGGTATGCTTCGTCCATGGTAGCAGATATGGGCGACAGGGTACACCGATTTGTAAAGGGCCTAGGGCCCCATCTGATGGACAAATGCTTGACTGCGTCCCTTCAGGATGGTATGGGTATTGCACGCATTCAAGAACATGCACAGAACTTAGAGGAAAGCCTATAGCAGCGGAGAAGTGAACGTGAACAGGATAGGGGACATAACATGAGGGCCAGATCTTCAGGCCCAATAAGTGAGTCCAGAGGCGGACACAAGCAACATTTCCTTAGACATTCGGGCTATTCTATGACCAGTGCACCTCCACGGTTTTCATGCCAGAGCCTTGATAGATCTACTCATCCCTGGCCGAGTCAGAGTTATTCGGGGTCCCAGTTTAGAGGTGATTCAGGCCAGTCAAGGCCACCTATACCACGATGTTCCTAGTGTGGGAAGTCGCATTGGGGTCAATGCCAATTGGGTTCAGATGTTTGCTATTCATGTGGTCGACCAGGCCATATTATGTGTGATTTCCCCTCAGTACATGGTAGAGGTAAGACCCAACCATCAGAGTCGGTAGCCGAATCTGCGACATCTGTACGCCCTACGAGGCCAGGTTCACATGCGCCAGTTGGCCATGGTAGAGGTAGAGGCAGAGCTCCTAGTACTAGCGGCCCTCAGCACCGTATTTATGCCTTGGCTGGACACCAAGATCTAGAGTCTTCTCCTGACGTGGTCACAGGTATATTATCGGTATTCTCTCATGATGTATATGCTTTGATTGATCCGGGCTCCACGTTATCATATGTTACTCCTTATATTGCGGGTCAATTTATAGTTGAGCTGGAGTCGATCAAACCTTTTGAGGTGTCCACACCCGTGGGTGAATCGGTAATAGCTAGCCGAGTATATAGGGATTGTATAGTCACGATTTGTATGATTTGCATGAGCTAGAAATGCTAGATTTTGATGTTATTATGGGCATGGATTGGTTTGCTTCTTGTTATGCCAATGTTGATTGCCGAATGAAGATGGTTCATTTCTAGTTTCCGGGAGAACCAGTCTTAAAATGGAAAGGGAATGCGGCATCACCAAAAGGCTGATTTATTTCCTATCTAAAGGAAAGGAAGATGATCATGAAAGGATGTATTTATCATCTAGTGCGAGTTCAAGATGTAGAAGTTGAGTCGCCGACTCTTCAGTCAGTTCCCGTAGTGAATGAATTTCCGGATGTGTTCCCGGAAGAGCTTCCAGGCCTTCCTCCCGAACGGGAGATTGATTTTACCATTGATGTGTTGCCAGGCACCACACTTATATCTATTCCTCCATATAGGATGGCACCCGCAGAATTGAAAGAGTTGAAGGAGCAATTGAAGGACTTGCTTGATAAAGGCTTTATTAGGCCTAGTTCATCCCCGTGGGGAGCTCCCGTATTGTTCGTCCGAAAGAAAGATGGCTCCCTGAGAATGTGCATTGATTATAGGCAATTGAATAAAGTAACGATTAAGAATAAATATCCTCTCCCAAGGATTGATGACTTGTTTGATCAATTGCAAGGCGCCAAATGGTTTTCAAAGATTGATTTGAGGTCCGGGTATCATCAAGTGAGAGTTAGGGAGAAAGATATCCCTAAGCCAACCTTCAGAATGAGATATGGTCATTTTTAATTCTGGGTGATGTCATTTGGGCTAACTAATGCGCCAGCGGTATTTATGGATTTGATGAATAATGTGTTCAGGTCCTTTCTGGACTTATTTGTAATCGTATTCATTGATGATATTTTGGTGTATTCTAGATCCGAAGAAGAACATGCGGATCATTTGCGTATTGTCCTTGGAGTTCTTCGAACTCGAGAATTGTTTGCAAAGTTTTCCAAATGTGAGTTCTGGTTGAACTCAGTGGCATTTTTAGGGCATATTGTGGCAGCCGATGGTATTCGGGTGGATAGTCAAAAGATTGAGGCCGTGAAGACTTGGCCAAGACCCACAACTCCTACAGAGGTTCGTAGCTTTCTGGGCGTAGCAGGTTATTACAGGAGATTCGTTGAAGGTTTTTCCTCTATTTCTGCACCACTCACAAAGTTGACACACAAATCAGCCAAGTTTCAATGGACAGATGCTTGTGAACGTAGTTTCCAAGAGTTAAAGGGTCGGTTGACTTCTGCCCCAGTTCTGACACTTCCAGAGGGATTGGAAGGATACGTTGTGTATTGCGACGCTTCAGGTGTTGGGCTAGGCTGTGTGTTGATGCAACATGGCAAAGTGATTGCGTATGCTTCAAGGCAATTGCGGAAACATAAGCAGAATTATCCTACCCATGACTTAGAATTGGCCGCGGTGGTCCATGCATTAAAGATATGGAGAAATTACTTATATGGTGTCCACGTGGATATTTACACAGATCATAAGAGTCTTCAGTACATCTTTAAGCAGAGAGAGTTGAATTTGCGGCAACGACGATGGCTAGAGTCGCTAAAAGACTATGATGTTGAGATCCTGTACCACCCCGAAAAGGCAAATGTTGTGGCTGATGCTCTTAGCCGTAGGTCGATGGGAAGTCTAAGTGATGTACGACTAGAAAAGAAAGAGATGGCCCGTGAGCTTTAAAAGTTAGCTAGCCTAGGAGTCCGAGTAGTGGACTCAGGTAGCAGCGGAGCTACTATCCAGAATACAGCAGTCTCGTCGCTAGTTGCAGAAGTGAAAGAGCGACAATATGAGGATCCCATGATAATGCAGTATAGAAATACACTCCCTCAGAAAAAGGAGTCATCATTTGACATTTCAGGAGACGGAGTTCTCCGATGTAGAGGAAGATTACGTGTTCCCGATGTGGCAAGTTTACGCCACCAGATTTTAAGAGAAGCTCATAGTTCCCGTTATTCTGTTCACCCTGGAGCGACGAAGATGTATCATGATCTTAAGTCTATATATTGGTGGAATGGGATGAAGAAAGATATAGCAGAATTCGTAGCTCAGTGTCCTAATTTCCAACAAGTGAAGATTGAACACCAAAAGCCGGGTGGATTGTTGCAAGCTATAGAAATACCAACTTGGAAGTGGGAAGTGATTAACATGGACTTCATTTCAGGCTTACCCCGTTCTCGACGTAAGTATGATTCCATATGGGTGATTGTGGATAGACTCACCAAGTCAGCTCATTTCTTACCGGTCAGGACGACCTATGAGGCAGAATATTATGCGAAGATTTATCTTAAAGAGATAGTAAAACTCCATGGCGTCCCGGTATCTATTATCTCCGACAGAGGGACTCAGTTTACAACTAAGTTTTGGAGGTCCTTCCAAGAGGGTTTAGGGACCCGAGTTAGCCTTAGCACGACATTTCATCCCCGGACCGATGGACAAGCTGAACGTACTATTCAGACTCTTGAAGATGTGTTACGAGCATGTATGATAGATTTTGGAGGAAATTGGGATGATCATTTGCCACTCATTGAATTTGCTTACAATAATAGTTATCATTCCAGCATTCAAATGGCACCATATGAAGCTTTTTATGGCCAGACTTGGTCCAGAAAGCTATAGAGAAAGTCAAGCTTATACAAGATCGGTTGTTAGCAGCCCAAAGTCGTCAGAAGTCCTATGCGGATAATCGTCGAAGAGACTTGGAGTTCAAAGTGAAGGATTGGGTATTCTTGAAAGTGTCGCCAATGAAAGGCGTTATGAGATTTGGCAAAAAGGGGAAGCTTAGTCCCCGGTATATTGGACCATATGAGATTGTGCGCAAAATAGGCAAAGTGGCCTATGAGTTAGATCTACCTCCGGAATTGGAGTCAGTCCATCCAGTATTTCATGTCTCGATGCTTCAAAAATGTGTTGGAGATCCCACTAGGATCGTCCCAGTAAATGATGTGCAAGTGACAGAGAAATTGACTTATGAAGAGGTACCCATTGCCATATTAGATAGGCAAGTACGGAGGCTTAGAAACAAAGAGGTGGCCTCGGTTAAGGTTCTATGGAGAAGCAGTAACGAGAGGAGATGACATGGGAGGCAGAAGAAAGTATGCGATCCAAATACCCACATTTATTTCAGCCCTTGGAAGAAGCCCAAGATGAGACGTCAAGATCATAAGGTATGTATATTTTCCATTTATGCTTTTGGGTCATGTGTGGCCAAAATTTTATGTTGTTATGTTGTGGCCCTGTATGGCATCGATATTATGGGTTGTTGTGGCAGGATGGTAGCGCCATATTATAAGGGAAACTCTGACGAAATTTTGTAGAATTCCCTAGCACTTTAACATTTAGGGACGAATGTTCTTAAGAGGGGAAGAATGTTACACCTTGGAAAAAATTTCCGTTGGTACGTAAGTGAACGAACTAGAGATAAGTATGAGTGCATGATGTCCATGAGTAAGAAACGAAGTTTGATGACCTTAGGCGAGATTTTGAAGGTATCCAATGTGAGATGAGAAAGTTGGCTAAATTAAGATGAGATATAAGGTGAGCAATGCATGTGCATGGACGTGGGTGATTAAAATGAGAAGTCTAAGAAATATGGAAAGTTGCATAATTGCAACTGGCCAGTGGTCGTAAAGTTCTAGGACGGACCGTAAACTGGTATACGGTCCGTAAACTAGCAGGTCGTAAACTGCCATGCAAGGCTTCAACGTTCTGCCAACCGAGAAATGGTAAAATATGACCTGGAGGACGGACCGTAAAGTGATTTACGGCCCGTAAACCATGGTTGTAAATCACCATGCAAGCAGCCAAAGCTTCTGGTTCTGGAAATGGTTAAAGAAGATCACGAGGGACGGTCCGTAAACCATGATGGACGACCACTGTTCACCTCAGCACAGATTTTGCAAGTCATTCAATAAAGGGACCAACACTTGTTTTATTTCATTACAACATTACACCACTTCTCTCTAAAACCTCTCTCTACATTTATTATACAAGTTTTCAAGGATATTTGAGGATCAACAACATAAAACAAGGTGAATCAAGAGTAAGAACATCATCAAAGATCATCTAGGTCAAGAAATCCAAATGGAGAAAAACTAGGGTTTTGCTCAAAGTGGAGTATTATTAACCAAAGCTTGTTCCTACAACCTCTAAGGTAAGATTCATGATTTTTACATGATGTTTAAGGTATTGAAGAGTTGAAATACATGGATTGTGGAAAATATGGTCAAGTAGGTCATGAATGATGAATAGTGACATTTTGAGGAATAGTTTGAACTGAATCATAAATGTTGTTGTGTTGTGATATGAATGCATTATAAATGGTACTAAGATCATAAACTAGACTCTTTAGACGAATGGACGAAGATGGATGTTATGACCACGAATATGGGTGAATTAGAGGCAAATTAAGGAATCTAGATAATGTGGATAATGTGAATGACTAATGGTCATTGTTATGATATTAATGAAGGTAAAGACGCTAGCATTGGAAGGAAGCGTGCAAGTGTAGAATAGTCCGACGAAAGGTATGTAAGGCTAACCCTTCTTTCATAAGGCATGGTTTCTTGGCCAAACTCTTAAATCCTCTATATGAGTATGTTGTATTCAAATGATTGGCACTCCGAGCTCATAAGCTCGTGATCCTCGATATGTGCTACGATTGTACTACGCACCCTATATGACGAGTAAGCATAAGATATAGATGTAGCGAAAATGATGATGATAGTGATGACGATGATAATAATAATGATGCTAAAGGTGCCTACGGGCTATTATACTAACATGTGCCTATGAAGGGCTATAATAACACCCCGAGCTTATAACGCCGAGTAGGATATATGTATATGAATATGTATAAAGTATGTATACGTTTACGAAACGCGCGCACACCTCTGCAGACAGTACGGATAACCCTGAAGCCTTGGTAGGGCCAGGTATGAATAACCTTGAGCCTTGGTTGGCCAAGTATGTATGAGACACCGATCCTATGAGGTCGGGTATGCTATGTAAATGCTATGTATATGAAATGACTATGTATATAATATGAATATGAATGTGATAAGACTATGTATAAGAATACAAATAAGGACATGTATACGAATATGAGCACAAGTATGGTACGAGTACTATTATGGAATACGGATGATGACGTAGGTGTACTAATACGTATGAAAAATGGAAAGTCCTACGAAAGGCAGGTAAGTACTATGACAATGATATTATTGTCTCCCCTCCTATGTTATTTCATATGTTGTTCATTATGCTTATATATCGATGTTGATCATGCTTTACATACTCAGTACATTCTTCGTACTGACGTCCATTTTTTATGGACGCTGCGTCATGCCCGCAGGTGCACAGGGAGACAGACTTGATCCATAGCTGCTTATTTAGAGATTGCATAGCAGAGCTCCATTTCTTTCGGAGCCGTAGCTTTTGGGTACTTATTCTTTTGTGTATGTAATTATGGGCATAGCGGGGTCCTATCCCGCTCATGTGATATGTTATACTCTTCTTAGAGGCTCGTAGTCACGTGTATATGGTTAGATATGTCCGGCCTTGTCGGCCTATATTTTGTATGCCATTTTGTTGGCCTCGTCGGCCCATGTACATTGTTGTGGCACAGATGCCTATTATGATTAAAGATGTTGTCGTCCAATGGGACTAGTTGATGAATGAATGGAAATGTATGTCTAATTACGTGGCTCACTTAGATGTAAGCATAAGAGTAAGCTAAGAGGGTGCCCGAGTGGGCTAGCACCGGATGCCCATCGCGGCCCCCTAGTCGGGTCGTGACACAAATATGGGCATATGCCATCCAAAAGGACGATTTAAGGAAACATTTTCGGATGATCTGAATTGGAGGGGCCAAAACGCCATTATAAGTTTGAAATTTGGAAAAATACTAAGAATGAAAGTTGTAGATAATTGAAAGAGATTTCCAACCATAGGTCGTGGGCCCTCACAAGATATAGGGATCTAGAGTTATGACCTTTTTACTGAACGAAATGATGAGAACAACTTCGGAAAACGTTGTGAGTTCCACGACCCCTTTCACGGACCGTGGAACCTCCCACGGACCGTATACTGGTCCGTGGAATACCCAGCAGAGATGATGGTCCTCTGGTGGTGAACCACGACCTGTTCCACGGACCATACAATATTCCACGGACCGTGAAAGTGTCGGTGGAAGTCCTGACGGGCTGAATAAGTTCAGTTATATATATGTGATCCCACTTTATTTATTTCATTTCACACACACTTCTTCATCTCTCAAGACCTCTAGAAGGTTCGTCAAACTTCATCTACAAGAATACAAAGGAAAACATAGATCAATATGAAGAATTCAAGTGAATCAAGTGCATAAAGCTCATTAAGGTCTACCTAAGCCAAGAAATCTCAAAGGAAGTGAGCTAGAGTTTTTGTGCAAGAAGAGAAGTTCCACTCAAGGGTTTTTCATCCATCATTTAAGGTGATTTTTATGACCATTCCATGTTGTTTAAGGTATTGTAAGGCTAAGACACTTGAATTGTAGAAAGATATAGAAAAATGGGTTACAAATGAGTGAATAGTGTCATTGTGAAATAGTAGTTGGATTGAATTATGAATATTGGTATGTTGTGATTGTAAATACGTTATGAATGACATTTAGAATGTGGAATAAGTATTATATGGGAGAAAATACGATAATGAGCCATGACCATGATTATGGAGAAAATGAAGAGAAATTGTGAAATGCGGATAGTGTAGACGAATGATGATTGTTGTCTATTATTTTGTGAATGTTGTTATGGTTGTTTGGGAGTTGATATAGAATATGGGAAAAGTTTCATAAACAAAGGAAATGCTGCCAAACTTTCTTTAGCTCTAGTAAGCACGTTTAAGAAGTCAATTAGCTAATGTTAATGTGAATTCTCTTGAAGGTAGAGATGTGGGCGTCGAAAGAGAACAAGCAAGTGATATATTAGTTAAACGCCAAAGGTATGTGAGGCTAGTCCTTTCTTTCTATGGCATGAATCCTATGGTAAGACTTCCTTTCTTCTCTATGAATCTTCTATATTCCGGAAAAACTATGAGCCTATGTTCATGAATAGCTATATGAAATAAGAGATATGATATGAGTCCATTAATGATGACGATAAGTCAAAGTATAGAGATTTTAGAGTTCATGATATGATGTTCCTATAACGTTAATGAGGTCATTTATTGTTTACACTCACCACATATATTATTTCCTTCAAGGTGAGGCAGAATACTTATAAATGTCCATAATGGAATCGGGGGTTCACGACCTCATGTCACCTCGATAAAGTATACCTATCCTTGAGCTATTATGCATGCATTATGATAATAGTATGATAGGCCTATGATATGCACATGATGATGATATTACACCGTGCCTATATGGCCGGGCAAACACCGCTAAGGCGGGCAGACACCGCTATGGCAGGCAGACACCGCTAAGGCGGGCAGACATACACACCACTATAGTGGACAGTTTATACCCTGGACATGGGAGGCCTGGACGCAGGCTTATACATTATCACACCATACCTATATGGACGGGCAGCTTATACGTTATCACACCGTACCTATATAGATGGGCAGCTTATACATTATTGCATACATGAGATGATGATGATTATGAGTAAGTCAGCATGTGCTATTTCTTCTATAAGTGACAGTCATATACAGTTGTTTCCTTATTGATGCTTCATTTATCTCATTGACGTACTATTATTGTTTATGCCTCTCATACTCAGTACAATATTCGTACAGACGTCCGTTTTCTTTGGACGTTGTGTTCATGCCCACAGGTAGACAGGGAGGTGAGCTTGACCCAGACTGATAGGAGTTAGCAGCTGATTTGAGAGCACTCCATTGTTCGGAGGTGCTGATGATTATTTTTTTGTGTACATGTATATTTTGGGTATGACGGGGTCTTGTCCCATCCTAATATCTAGCACTCCAGTAGAGGCTCGTAGATACGTAGTGTGGGTTATATGGTCTCACAAGGTCACTACGGTATATATGTATATATGTGTATATTGTCATTTTGATAGCCGAGAGGCTTATGTATATAAAAGTATTTATGTTCTCAAATGGAAAATGATTTTCTTATGATTTGGGTATAAATTGATAAAAGGAGGCCTATTGAGTATAATGAGTAACAGAGCGAGTGGTGCTCGGTGGTTAGCCCCGGGTACCCGTCGTGGCCCCTAGTCGGGTCATGACATTACTACTCCGAGCGGAGGATTGCAGACTAGAGGTGGGACGCAGATCCCCAAGCTGAGGCAGACCCATGCAACACATCCTATTACGGCTATAGCTCCACGAATGGATGCAGTGCCGGCCCTAGGAGATGATCTTAGACCCATGATAGGCCCTGTTATGACCTTAACTGATCAGGACTGGTAGGGAGATTCAGGAAGATAGAGCTGCCGAGATTCGCTGATACTTCTGGAGAGGATGCATATGAGTTATTTTTGGACATGCACGAGTTATTACATAGGATGTGGATTGTTGAGACCCATGCGGTCGATTATTTGTCATACCAGTTTCACGGACTTGGTGGAGGTACTTCGTTTCTTGCAGGCAAAAGGGTTCTTCTCCACTTACTAGGACACAGTTTCATCGAGCCATCCTTGAGAAGTATTGTCACGATCCGGCTGGGGGCCGCGACGGTTACCCGAGGCTGACCACCGAGCACCCCTTATTCCCTCACTTATCATAGTCATTTACGCTTCTTTATCATTCACAAATTCATAATCACATGACAATCATTTTTCGGTGGAAAGCACAATTAGTCTATACATATATATATATATATAAATATATAAATGCCTCAACATACTGTCAAAATAATATATGTAATATATTTATGCATACCGTAGTAGACTCGTGAGACCATCTAACCCACACTACGCATCTACGAGCCTCTACTGACATACTATACATGTAGATGGAACAAGACTCCGTCATGCCCAAAATATACATATGTACCAAAAGAATAATCATAAGCACCTCCGAACAATGGAGTGCTTTCAATCAGCTGACAGCTCCTAAGAATCCGGATCGAGCTCACCTCCCTGCCTACCTGTGGGCATGAACACAGCGTCCAAAGAAAACGGACGTCAGTACGAATGTTGTATTGAGTATGAGAGGCATGAACAATAACAACACATCAAGAAAATAAAGGGAGCATCAAGTATGGAGCAACTGTACCTGGCTAGGAATCGTATGAGAAGTAATGCATGCTGACTTACTTTTATGCTTATCATCATCTCATGTATGCATATCATATATATATATATATAAACTGCCCGACCATATTGGTGCGGTGTGATAATCAGTAACATTAGCCCGCGTCCAGGCCTCCCGCGTCCGGGGTACCATCTCATGCCGCCCACTAGTGGTGTCTGCCCATGCCAACTGGCCATGGTGTATCGTATAGCTGCCCGCTTTCGCGGTGACTGCCCGGCCAACTAGGCCCGGTGTAATATGATTATGACATGCTCATTATGAAATACTTATAATAATATACTTATCAAAATATGCTCACCATTGTGCATGCATAGGGACTCTAGAACAATTGTATTTTATCGAGGTGACGTAAGGTCGTGAACCCTCGATTCCATTATGGGCATTCATGAACATTCTGCCTCACCTTGAAGGGGTTAGTATGTAAGGTGAGTGTATAAAATGGACGACATCATTTACTTTATAGGAACGCCATATCATATCTCTTGACTCATATAGCTATTCATGATCTTAAGCTCTTGGCTTTCCGGAATATAGGAGAATAATAGAGAGGAAGAAGAATCATATCATGGGATTCATGCCATAGAAAGAAAAGGATTAGCCTCACATACCTTTGTCGCTTAGTTAAGCTATCGTTCACCTGTTCTCCTTCAATATCACGTTGCTACCTTCACGAGAGAATACACATTATAGTTAGTCAATCGACCATAATTACGCACCGTTATTTCTAGAGAAAATTGGGCAGCGTTTCCTTTGTTTCTACTACTTTTCTCATGTTCTATTTCAACTCCCAAGAATTTACAACAACACTCACAATATCGTATCAACATTCATCACTTATCTATATTTAGCAAAATCCACCATTTTTCTCCAATTTCTCCACATTTAATGGTTTTAGCTCATCATCATAATTTTGCTTACTTCACACCTATTCCATGGTCTATACGCCACTTATAACGTATTCATCATCACAACCTATCAACGTTCATGATTCCATTCAACTATCTTTCAATTGTGACACTATTCACTCAGTAATGGCCCATTTTCTATGTTCTTCTACATTTCAAGCATCTTAGCTTTCCAATACCTTAAATAACATGATAAAGTCATGAAACATACCTTAGATGATGGTGGAACAAGCCTAGAGTGGAATCACTCCTTTAGCACTAAAACCCTTCTTCACCTCTTTTGGAATTTCTTGAAGGAGATGACTTCCAATTAGGTTTCATACACTTTGTTTCATAGATTTAGTGTTGTTGATCTTGATCTCCCTTTGATTCTCTTAAATTTTGTGGATGAAATGTTTGTATAAGTTCTAGAGGGTTCTTGAAGGTTGTAGATGAAATATGAATGAAAATGAATGAGAAAGTCACTTATAATAATCACAAAATCTGATTTTTAATGAACAGTTGTCAGGGTGTACAGTGGTCGTAAACCACAGTTTACGGACCATATACTAGTTTACGGCCCGTATAACGTGGTCGTATTTAAGCATGTCAAAAACAGAAAGGTTTGCTGGAGGTCATGATGGTTTACGACCACAGTTTACGAGCCGTATTTCAGTTTACGGTCCGTAAACTGGGTCTTATTTTACAATTTAAAATTTGGACAGAAAGTTGAAATTTTTGGAATGTTGGAGGACGATGGCAGTATACGGTCCGTAAATCACTTTACGGGTCGTATTCTGTTTTACGACCATTGGCTGTTTCTTACTTCCAAAAATTCATGAATCGTCATTCCCTACTTAGTAAAACGTCGCACACTCATACCCTTCGTTGGTCTATTCATTGTACATGTACGAGGACTTTTTCGAGGTGTAACAAGTATGTGCCTTTTTGGAACATTCGTCCTCGAATGTTAAACACTCGGGATTCTACGAAAATTCCGCTAGAGTTTCCCCTGTAATTTGACATTACCAACCTGTCACAACAACCCATAATATCATCGCCTCACAGGGCTACATCACAATATCAACATATCCGTGGCCACGCACGACCAAAAGTATAAAAATGAAGCGTACATACCTCATATCGTCGGCGTTTCATCTTGTATCTCTCCCGGGGGTTGGAATAAGTATGGGTACTTGGATTTCATGCTCTCTTCTGCTTCCCAAGTCATTTCTTCCCGGTTGTTGTTTCGCCACAATATTTGACTGATGCTACCTCTTTATTTCGAAGCTTGCGCACTTGCCTATCTAGGATGGCAATAGGTACTTCTTCATAGGTTAGCTTTTCCGTTATTTGCACATCGGCTACCGGAGAAATTTTGGTGGGGTCTCCAACACACTTGCGAAGCATCGAAACGTGGAAGGCTGGATGGACTGATTCAAGCTCCGAAGGCAAATCCAATTCATAGGCTACCTGACCCACCTTGCGGATGATTTTGTAGGGTCCAATGTATCTGGGACTTAGCTTCCCTTTCTTACCAAATCTCATCACCCCTTTCATTGGCGACACTTTCAAGAACACCCAATCATCGGCTTGAAATTCCAAGTCTCATCGGCGATTGTCCGCATAGGACTTTTGGCGACTTTGAGCTGTTAACAACCGATCTTGGATCACCTTGACTTTTTCTATTGCCTATTGGATCAATTCAGGGCCCACTAGTTGTGCTTCTCCTATTTCGAACCATCTAATTGGAGATTTGCATTTCCTCCCATATAAACCTTCATATGGAGCCATTTGAATACTGGAATGATAGCTATTGTTGTATGCGAATTCAATATGGTGTAAATGATCATCCCAACTTCCACCAAAATCCAGCACACATGCTCGTAACATATCTTCCAAGGTTTGAATAGTATGCTCGGCCTGCCCATCAGTTTGCGGATGAAATGCCGTGCTAAACTTCACTTGCGTGCCCAAACCTTCTTGAAAAGACCTCCAGAACTTAGCTGTAAACTATGCTCCTCTATCTGTGATAATAGATAATGGGATTCCATGGAGTCGCACAATTTCTTTGAGATACAACCTTGCATAGTCTTCTGCTGAGTACGTGGTCTTGACTGAAAGAAAATGGGCTGCTTTCGTCAGCCTATCCACGATCACCCATATAGAGTCATACCTGCCACGGGAACGGGGTAATCCCATGATGAAATCCATGTTGATCACTTCCCATTTCTAGGTAGGGATTTCTATTGCTTGTAACAAGCCCCCTGGCTTCTGGTGTTCAGCTTTTACCTATTGGCAATTTGAACATTGTGCTACGAATTCTGCTATGTCTCTCTTCATGCCATCCCACCAATACATCATCTTGAGATCATGATACATTTTTGTTGCACCTGGATATAGAATACCGAGAATAGTGAGCTTCTTCTAGAATCTGTTGGCGTAATTTTGCCACATCCGGCACACATAGCCTGCCTCGGTATCTAAGAATTCCATCCATAGAAACTTCAAACGGAGATTTTTATTTCCCATGAGATGCGTCTCTATAACGACATAACTGCGGATCGTCGCACTGCCGTTGTTTCACTTCCATATCCAAGGGAGAAATTGTGGAATCATTTATACTAATTGTGGCATCGCCCGAATCAATTATACGCACTCCCAAATTTGCTAATCGATGAAGTTCTTGAACCATCTCTTTCCTTTCCGGAGGGATTTCACATAAACTGCCCATCGATCGGCGGCTAAGTGCGTCGGCTACTACATTTGCCTTCCCGGGATGGTATAAAATATTAACATCATAATGTTTTAATAATTCTAACCACCGCCTCTGCCGTAAATTCAACTCCTTCTGTTTAAAAATGTACTGGAGACTCTTATGATCTGTATAGATATCAACGTGCACCCCGTATAAATAATGCCTCCATATTTTTAAGGCATGAACAACCGCAGCTAGTTCGAGATCATGAGTTGGATAATTCTTCTCATGTTTCCGCAATTGTCCCGAAGCATATGCAATAACTTTCCCGTGCTGCATCAATACGCATCCTAGTCCAACACCGGACGCATCACAGTATACCACGTAGCCATCTGACCCTTCTGGGAATGTTAAGATCGGAGTTGAGGTCAACCTGTCTTTCAACCCTTGGAAACTACGCTCACATGCATCGTCCCACTGAAATTTAGCGGACTTCTGAGTTAGCTTCGTCAATGGGGCAAAAATAGATGAAAAGCCCTCTACGAACCTTCTATAATATCCTGCCAAACCCAGGAAACTACGTACTTCTGTGGGCGTCGTAGACCTTGGCCAAGTCTTCACATCCTCAATTTTTTGAGTGTCGACTCGAATACCATCATCTGAAATAATATGGCCCAAGAATGTTACAGAATTCAGCCAGAACTCACACTTTGAAAATTTTCCATACAATTCTCGGGCTCGAAGAATGCCAAGTACAATTCTCAGATGGTCTGCATGTTCTGATTCTGTGCAAGAATACACCAGAATATCATCGATAAATACTGTCACAAATAGATCCAAGAGAGGCCTGAATATGTTGTTCATTAAATTCATAAATACAGCCGGAGCATTAGTCAACCCGAAGACATTACTCGAAATTCATAGTGGCCATATCTCGTTCGGAAAGTTGTTTGGGGAATATCTGCTTCACTAACTCTCACTTGATGATAACCCGACCTCAAATCTATTTTTGAAAACCACTTAGCACCTTGCAGCTGATCGAATAAATCATCAATCCTCGGAAGAGGATATCTGTTCTTTATCGTCACTTTGTTCAATTGCCTGTAGTCGATACACATTCGTAAGGATCCGTCCTTCTTTCTCACAAACAAGACTGGTGCTCCCCACGGCGATGAGCTGGGTCTGATAAACCCCTTGTCAAGCAGATCTTTCAGCTGTGTTTTTAGCTCTTTCAATTCTGCCGGAGCCAATCGGTAAGGAGGAATAGAAATGGGCTCGGTGTCCGGCAATATATCAATGGCGAAATCAATTTCTCTTTTTGGAGGAAGACCTGGGAGTTCGTCTGGAAATATGTCTGGGAATTCATTCACCATCGGAACAGATTGAAGAGTTGGCGAATCTGCTTCTGCATCATGAACTCGAACTAAATGATAAATATAGCCCTTGGCTATCATCTTCCTTGCCTTGAGGTAGGAAATAAACCTACCCTTTGGGGATGCCGTATTCCCCTTCCATTCAAGTATGGGCTCTCCCGGAAATTGGAATCAGACCATTTTTTCCCGGCAATCAACATTAGCATAACATGACGCTAGCCAATCCATGCCCACGATTACATTGAAATCTACCATTTCAAGCTCAATCAAATCAGCTTTAGTCTGACGATCACATATCACAATGATACAATCGTTATACACTTGTCTGGCTAACACGGGATCACCAACCGGAGTGAACACTTCGAAAGGTCTAATTGGCTCGTGTTTCACCCCAATACAATCAGCAATATACGGAGTAACATAAGAGAAAGTGGAACCCCGATCGATTAGAGCATATACATCAAGGGAAAATATAGTCAATGTACATTTGACCACATCTGGGGAGGACTCAAGATCCTATCGCCGAGCCAAAGCATATACGCGGGGCTGAACAACACCTGAAGTAGACGCTCCCTCTCTACCTCTACCTCTACCTGCTGGAGTTTGATGAGTCTGTGTTGTCGGACGTACTGAAGAAGATCCTGCTGCTGAACCTGTGGGCTGAGTCCCAACCCTATCTCTCACGGACGGGCAATCTCTCATCATGTGTCCAGTCTGACCACAAGTATAACAAGCATCCGTACCCTGATAACATCGTCCGGAATGCAATTTACCGCACTGGCTGTACCACGGTACCGGAGGTCTCCTCTGACTGAAACCTCCCCTAAACTGAGAATCTGAGACCCTTGAACTCTGGCCCTGTCCTGACTGGGAGGAATGATCAAACCTCCTATCTGGAAATCTGGAAGGCGCACCAGTCGCTGACTGTCCTGAGTGCCTAGAATACATCTGTTTCGATCCCCCTCTATACTCGCTGCTCGTCCCCATAGACCTAGCCCTCTTACCTTGCCTTCGGTCAATATCATGATCACTCTTTGGCGGCTGTTGTCATCCCTCTAAATTCTGAGCATGGGCCACTATACGGGAAATATCCATCCCATCTTGCAATAAAGCCGTTAAATAATCTTTGAATAGATGTGGTCCCAAACCACTCACAAGCCTGTGCACTCGATCCCCCATGTCGGCCACCATAGTCGGGGCGTACCTGGCCAGAGAATTAAATTGCAGGCTATACTCTCGAGCACTCATGCTTCCTTGCTTTAGATTCAAGAACTTGTCCGCTCTAGCTCGGCGGACCTCGGGCGGCAAATAATGGCGAATGAAAGCATCAACAAACTCTTGCCAAACGAGAGGAAGTGCATTTTCTGTCCTCGATGCTATCCAGTTGTTATACCACAATACCGCCACATCACGGAGTCTATAAGAATCCAACTCTACCGATTCAGTCACAGAAGCATGCATGAGTTTCAGCGTCCTCAGCATCTCATCAATAAAGCCTTGTGGGTCCTCATCCGGCTTCGACCCGAAAAATTTGGGAGGATTTAGAGTCAGGAAATCACGGGCTCTCGTACTAGCGGAACGATCACTCGGGCCCGCATCTGCCGCTGTGCCTGGGCGGCAACCAATTGCGTCAATAGATGAATAGCTTCGGTCAATTGTTGACCCGAAGCAGCTGGCGGGGGAATTTGAGTGGAGGCTCCCCCTTGCTCTTCTACATTGGGCGAGGCCTCATTTTGTGATTCGCCCTCGTCTACATTCATTTGAGGCTCTCTTTCCGCCCGCCTCTTTGTCGTAGCTTTGCCCTTCTGGGTGGCTATAGCTTTTCCCTTTGGCGGCATTCTGAAATCACAACACACTTTTAGGAGGAGCAAAGTCTTATGCATGGCTCTATCGCACGATCTCATAAGAAGAAAAACTGTCATTTTCCTAAATTCCCTGTAGCCTCCTGTCTATTGATGTGGCGAGCAACACACCATAAACAAGACTCTACTAGACACGGCTCGTAGACACATTCTAGGAGGAACTGCTCTTATACCACTTCTGTCACGACCCGGCTGGGGGCCGCGACGGGTACCCGAGGCTGACCACCGAGCACCCCTTATTCCCTCACTTATCATAGCCATTTACGCTTCTTTATCATTCACAAATTCATAATCGCATGACAATCATTTTTCAGTGGAAAGCACAATTAGTCTATAAATATATATATATATATATATATATATATATATATATATATATAAATGCCTCAGTAGACTATCAAAATAATATATGTAATATATTTATGCATACCGTAGTAGACTCGTGAGACCATCTAACCCACACTATGCATCTACGAGCCTCTACTGACATACTATACAAGTAGACGGAACAAGACTCCGTCATGCCCAAAATATACATATGTACCAAAAGAATAATCATAAGCACCTCCGAACAATGGAGTGCTTTCAATCAGCTGACAACTCCTAAGAATCCGGATCGAGCTCACCTCCCTGCCTACCTGTGGGCATGAACACAGCGTCCAAAGAAAACGGACACGTCAGTACGAATGTTGTATTGAGTATGAGAGGCATGAACAATAACAACACATCAAGAAAATAAAGGGAGCATCAAGTATGGAGCAACTGTACCTGGCTAGGAATCGTATGAGAAGTAATGCATGCTGACTTACTTTTATGCTTATCATCATCTCATGTATGCATATCATATATATATATATATATATATATATATAAACTGCCCGACCATATTGGTGCGGTGTGATAATCAGTAACATTAGCCCGCATCCAGGCCTCCCGCGTCCGGGGTACCATCTCATGCCGCCCACTAGTGGTGTCTTCCCGGCCAACTAGGCCCGGTGTAATATGATTATGACATGCTCATTATGAAATACTTATAATAATATGCTTATCAAACTATGCTCACCATTGTGCATGCATAGGGACTCTAGAACAAGTGTATTTTATCGAGGTGACGTAATGTCGTGAACCCTCGATTCCATTATGGGCATTCATGAACATTCTGCCTCACCTTGAAGGGGTTAGTATGTATGGTGAGTGTATAAAATGGACGACAACATTTACTTTATAGGAATGTCATATCATATCTCTTGACTCATATATCTATTCATGATCATAAGCTCTTGGCTTTCCGGAATATAGGAGAATCATGGAGAGGAAGAAGAATTATATTCATGGGATTCATGCCATAGAAAGAAAAGGATTAGCCTCACATACCTTTGTCGCTTAGTTAAGCTATCGTTCACTTGTTCTCCTTCAATATCACGTTGCTACCTTCACGAGAGAATACGCATTATAGTTAGTCAATCGACCATAAGAACGCATCGTTATTTCTAGAGAAAATTGGGCAGTGTTTCCTTCGTTTCTACTACTTTTCTCATGTTCTATTTCAACTCCCAAATATTTACAACAACACTCACAATATCGTATCAACATTCATCACTTATCTATATTTAGCAAAATCCACCATTTTTTTTTTCAATTTCTCCACATTTAATGGTTTTAGCTCATCATCATAATTTTGCTTACTTCACACATATTCCATGGTCTATACGCCACTTATAACGTATTCATCATCACAACCTATCAACGTTCATGGTTCCATTCAACTATCATTCAATTGTGACACTATTCACTCAGTAATGGCCCATTTTCTATGTTCTTCTACATTTCAAGAATCTTAGCTTTCCAATACCTTAAATAACATGATAAAGTCATGAAACATACCTTAGATGATGGTGGAACAAGCCTAGAGTGGAATCACTCCTTTAGCACCAAAACCCTTCTTCACCTTTTTTGGAATTTCTTGAAGGAGATGACTTCCAATTAGGTTTCATACACTTTGTTCTAGAGGGTTCTTGAAGGTTGTAGATGAAATATGAATGAAAATGAATGAGAAAGTCACTTATAATAATCACAAAATCTTATTTTTAATGAACAATCGTCGGGGTGTACAGTGGTCGTAAACCACAGTTTACGGACCGTATACTAGTTTACGGCCCGTATAACGTGGTCATATTTAAGCATGTCAAAAACATAAAGGTTTGCTGGAGGTCATGATGGTTTACGGCCACAGTTTACGGGTCGTATTTCAGTTTACGGTCCGTAAACTGGGTCTTATTTTACAATTTAAACTTTGGACAGAAAGTTGAAATTTTTGGAACGTTGGAGGACGATGGCAGTATACGGTCCGTAAATCACTTTACGGGCAGTATTCTGTTTTACGACCACTGGCTGAATTTAAATTCTACAACTTTCTTACTTCTAAAAATTCATGAATCGTCATTCCCTACTTAGTAAAACGTCGCACACTCATACCCTTCGTTTGTCTATTCATTGTACATGTACGGGGACTTTTCCGAGGTCTAACTAGTATGTGCCTCGGGCTTTTGAGAGAGGCATGTAGAGATGTGTTCCTCCACCTACCGCAGAGAGGATTATCTATTGATGCTTACGTGACTCGCTATTTGTATTTGGCCGGTATTCAGCACCCCTGATTCCTATTGAGCCCGACAGGATTCGACAATTTTTAGGGGGCTCTTTACTGCTCTTTAGATCCAGTGCCTTCAGCTTGAGGCCATGGGTGCTTCCTTCCAGTCCATTATTGAGCATGCTTCCTTAGTCGAGGCTGCTAAGGCCTGCGCATTTGAAGGGGCTAGTGAGAAATGGCCGAGACAGTTTGGGGTTATAGTGGTTCCAGCTCGAGGGGTGTCAGACAGTATTCTAGGCAGTATCAGTCCTATTTCGTCCGCCCTGTGCATTCAGCTTTGCAGGCTTCCTCTAGTGGGTCATCCAGGCAGAGAGTTTTCGAGTGCTCGTTCTCTTGACCAGTAGACAGAGTTGTTCTAGCTGGGTCTTCAGTTTCGGTCTATCAGTTTCTGCCTTCTAAGGCTTCTTTTACTTGTGGATCACTTGGTCATTATGCTCGAGAGTGTCCAAAATCCAGGCAGGGGTATCAGCCCCAAAGGACCCCAGCCGCTTCAGGTAGCCGAGGTGGTGCTTCTTATAGAGGCAACGCTCGGTCAGGCCGCGGTGGTAAAGGTGGGTCCCAGACAGGTAGAGGTGGGTCTTAGAGTTTAAGAGGTGGTCACAGTCTGGTCATGGTGGGTCCCAGTGATATTCGTTCCTAAGTAGACCCGAGGCGGAGGCCTTAGATGCTGTTATTTCAGCACTGTTTCTGTCTGACATAGAGCAGCGTCTGTATTATTTGATCCTGGATCCACTTATTCGTATGTGTGTGCATGTCATGTTATTGGTTGGGACTTGACTTGTGATAACATAGAGGTACCTATTCATGTGTCTACTCCAGTCGGAGATTCAGTTGTGGTTGATCGAGTCTATCAGTCATGGTTGGTTACTTTTGTGGGTTATGACACGTGGGTAAACTTGATGATACTTGATATAATGGATTTTGATATTATTTTGGGTATGACCTGGCTTTCTCCTTATCATGCGATCTTGGACTGTCATGCCAAGACAATCACTTTAGCCATGCCGGGCATTCCTAGACTTTAGTAGAGGGGTACTTCTAGTCCCGCTCCAAAGAAGATTATTTCCTTTCTTCGGGCGAAGAAATTAGTCAATAAGGGGTGTTTAGCTTATCTAGTTCATGTGCGTAACACTACTGTTGCATCTCCACCCCTTGAGTCCATTCCTATTATGAGCGAGTTCGTGGAGGTATTCCCGTCCGATCTGTTGGGTATGCCACCCGATCGCGATATTGACTTTTGTGTTGACTTGGATCTAGGCATCCGCCCTATTTCTATTCCACCATATCGGATGGTACCCACTGAGTTGAGAGAGCTTAAGGATCAATTGCAGGATTTATTAAGCAAGGGGTTCATTAGATCGAGTGTCTCCCTTTGGGGTGCTCCTATGTTGTTTGTGAAGAAGAAAGATGGATCTATTAGGATGTGCATCGATTGTCGCCAGTTGAACAAGGTTACTATTCGCAACAAGTGTCCTATGCCTCGTATTGATGATTTATTTGATCAGCTTCAGGGTGCTTTAGCGTTCTCGAAGATTGACTTGCATTCAGTCTACCAGCAGTTGAGGATCAGGGCTGAGGATACTCCAAAGACAGCTTTTTGGACGAGATATGAGCATTATGAGTTTATAGTGATGTCATTTGGGTTTACCAATGCCCCGACTTCATTCATGACTTTGATGAATGACATTTTTAGGCCATTCCTTAACTCATTTGTGATTGTGTTTATTGATGATATCTTGTTATATTCTAAGAGTAAAGAGGAGCATGAAAGCCATCTTCGTACTGTGCTTGGGTTGTTGAAGAAGAATAGTTTGTTTGCTGTGTTTTTGAAGTGCGAGTTTTGATTGGAATCTGTGGCGTTCTCGAGCCACTTTGTGTCTAAGGATGGGATCATGGTTCATTCTTAGAAGATTGAGGTTACGAGAGGTTAGGCGACACCTACTACTATGATTGAGATCCGTAGTTTCTTAGGTTTGGCCAGTTACTACCGCCGGTTTGTGAAGGGTTTCGCTTCTATTGCTTCGTCATTGACCAGATTGACTCAGAAGGATGTTCCCTTCCAGTGGTCCGATGATTGTGAGGAGAGCTTTCAAAAGCTCAAGACTCTTTTGACTTCAGCCCCGATTCTAGCATTACCCGTGGAGGGTAAGGATTTCTCAGTCTGCTCTGATGCATCCCCTGTGGGTTTAGGTGCAGTTTTGATGCAGGAGGGTAGAGTCATAGCCTATGCTTCCCATCAGTTGAAGATGCATAAGAGAAATTACCCTACCCATGATTTAGAGTTGTCAGCTGTGGTCATCGCTTTGAAGATCTGGAGGCATTACTTATATGGTGTCCATTGTGTGGTTTTCACTGATCACTATAGCCTTCAGCACAGGTTTACCTAGAGAGATCTTAATTCCAGGCAGCACCGATGGATGGAGCTCTGAAGGACTATGACATCTCTATTCTTTATCATCCAGGGAAAGCCAATGTTGTTGCTGATGCCAAGAGTCGCAAGGCCACAAGTATGGGGAGTTTAGCCTGTTTGGTTGTTTCCGAGCGTCCGTTAACCATGGAGGTTTAGACTCTGGCCAACAGTTTCATTAGTCTTGATATTTCAGTCCCAGGCAGAGTTTTAGCTTGTGCGGAGGTGAGATCGTCCTTGTTAGATCAGATCAGGACTCATCAGTTTGAGGATGCTCATTTGAGCAAGATTCGAGATAGGGTTCTGAGAGGTGAGGCCAAGGAGGCCATGATTGATTCTGAGGGTACTTTGAGGATTAAGAAGCGCTTGTGCATTCCTCGTGTCGATTACTTGATTCATTTGATTTTGACTGAGGCCCATAACTCTCGATAATCTATTCATTCGGGGTCGACTAAGATGTATCGTGACTTGAGGCAACATTACTGGTGGCGTCGTATGAAGAGAGATATAGCTGATTTTGTGTCTAAGTGTGTAATTGTCAGCAAGTTAAGTATGAGCACCAGCGACCCAGTGGTGTACTTCGGAGGATGCCCATTCCCGAGTGAAAGTGGGAGAGGATTGCCATGGCTTTCGTTGTGGGTCTTCCGAAGACCCTGGGTAGGTTTGACTCGATTTGGGTGATAGTTGATTGGTTGACTAAGTCCACTCATTTCATTCCAGTTCAGGTTTCTTATACCGCGGAGAAGTTAGCCAAGTTGTACATTCGTAACATTATGAGATTGCATGGGGTTCCCATTTCTACCCCCAGACGGATGGGCAGTCCGAGAGGACCATTCAGGTGCTCGAAGATATATTGAGCGCTTGCGTTATAGACTTTGGTGGTCATTGGGATCAGTTCTTGCCGTTGGCAGAGTTTGCGTATAACAACAGTTATCACTCGAGTATCAACATGGCGCCTTTTGAGGCTTTGTATGGTAGAAGATGTAGATCTCCGGTTGGTTGGTTTGATGTATTTGAGGTTCAATCTTGGGGTACTGATCTATTGAGAGAGTCTCTAGAGAAGGTGAGGGTCATTCAGACAAAGCTTTTGGCAGCTCAGAGTGGACAGAATATGTATGCGGACCGAAAGGTTCGAGATTTAGAGTTTGCCGTTGGTGATCAGGTTCTATTGAAGATTTCACCCATAAAGCATGTTATGAGATTTGGGAAGAGAGGTAAGTTGAGCCCTAGGTATATTGGGCTATTTGAGATCCTTGATCGTGTGGGCGATGTTGCTTATAAGTTGACCTTTCGACCTGTTTTGGCAGGCGTTCATCCTGTTTTTCATATGTTTATGCTGAAGCAGTATCATGCCGATGGTACTTATATTTTTCGTTGGGACTCGGTAGTTTGCTTGATGAGAATTTGACTCATGAAGATGAGCCTATTACGATTTTGGATAGGCAGGTTCGAAAGTTAATGTCTAAGGAGATAGTTTCTGTGAAGGTGCAATGGAAGCATCGTCCTGTTGAGGAGGCCACTTAGGAGACTGAGTCCGACATGCGTAGCCGATATCCTCAGTTGTTTGCCGATCTAGGTACATTTCCATTCTTTTCCCTTCATCGCTCGGGGACGAGCGATGGTTTAATTGGTATCTGATGTAACGACCCATTTGGTCGTTATAGTCTTTTTGGTTCTTTTGGCCCTTCCCCGATCTTGTTTAGCTCACATTTGACTCGAGGGGACCGTTGACATGCTTCTCGAGGTATTTGAGTATGATTTGGGTAACCTTTGAGAAATTTGGGCTTAAGACGAAAAAGAGTTGACTCAAAGTTGAATTTTGAGTAAACAAACCTTTTTTGGGAATCTGCCGATTTCGAGAGGTCCGGATGGTCTTTTAGAACTTGTGTGTATATTCAGTTCAGTTCCCAATGCGCTCGGGTGCATTTTGAGACTTAGGTTGGGAAGTTGGTTTTGAGGTATCGAGGGTTGACTCGGTGAACGAGACCTCGGTTGGGAATTTTGAGGCCACGAGCGCATTTGTAGCGTGTTTTTATGTGTGTCAGCATGTATGGTATGTGAGCAGATGGCCTCGGGTGATAGTCAGGATTTCGGGTTAGGATTGTGGCCAGGATGGCATATGATGACGGGGCGGTGGCCAGGATGGCATATGATGATTTTATTCACCGCGTTCCACAAAAGAGGGTCGGGGTACGTTACATGCATACATGATATATGATATTGGCATCCATGACATATGATTCACCGCGTCCCTCACCGAGGGCCGGGGCACGTTACATGCATATATGATATATGATACATGATTCACGACGTCCCTCACCGAGGGCCGGGGCACGTTACATGCATATGTGATACACGATATTTACATATATGATTCCATCCACCGCGTCCCTCAAGGGAGGGCCGGGGCACGTTATTTGATATATACATATACGATATATGATTCTGACATGCATGATCCGTGTTCGGGAAGTAAGTTCTTTGGCACTCTGGATGACTCACTTATTTGTTGTACTTCCTTTCACATATGATAGCGGCATATATGATTTATGTCTGGAAGGTAAATGTTTTGCTATTCTGGATAGTGTTCTTACTCTGGTACTGGATATTCGTTTATAGTTCTGTTTTCTATATTTCATGCCTTACATACTCAGTACATATTCCGTACTGACCCCCTTTCTTCGGGGGCTGCGTTTCATGCCCGCAGGTACAGACACCTATAGAGGTGATCCGCCACCCTAGGGTACATATTCTGCTGTTTGAAGTGCTCCTTTGATCCGGAGCCCACACTTTTGGTACAGACCTCTCTGTTGCACATATCTTTATGTTACGACTATTTTGGGTACGGCGGGGCCCTGTCCCGTCATACGATTCTGTTGTCTGTATTAGAGGCCTGTAGACATGTATGTGGGTCATGGGTCGTGTTTGTTCAGTGATGGTTACTTGGTTCGTGTTCGGCGTTCCCCTAAACCATGCTGACCTGATCGATTTATGTACTATAATATAAATAACAGTTTGAATAATATGTATATGATTTTGTATGCACGGGATTCATAATATGTAAACGCAAGTGAAATTTTGTTAATAAGTATGTACGAGTGCCCATGTCGGGCACTAGTCGCGGCCTACGGGGTTGGGTCGCGACAAAAGTGGTATCAGAGCGGTTTGTCCTCGGAATGTCTACAGGCTGTGTCTAGTAGAGTCTTGTTTATCGGTGTGTTGTGCACCACATCTATAAACAGGAGCCTACAGGACATTTAGGGTGTTACCTTTCTTTGCAGCTTAGATCGTGTGATAGAGCTGCGCTATTAGGATGACTCTTTTCTGACTGGCTATTATATTTTTCAGTGATACCTCCGAAGAAGGCGACGGCTGCCCAGAAGGGCAAGGCAGTGGCAGGAGAGACCATTCAAATACAGAGGGTTATTCGGGCTACTGCTCAGATTATGCCCGATAGTGTACCCCAGTCAGAGGGTTCTGCTACACCACCATCCGGGGAGCCTGGAGCGGCTCCACCAGTAGGCCCAGAGGATCCAGCTCCCGAGCCTCCAGCTCCTCAGCCGGGGGCGGAGGATAGGGCGATGAGAGAGGCTGTACAGTTATTGACGAGGATAGTAGCAGGGCAGGCTCGCGGACGCAGGCTAGGGGGTGACGATGCGGATAGGCGTGATAGCCTAAGGGTTCGTGAATTTTTGACTTGTGATCCCCCAGAGTTTTACGGGTCTAAGCCCGAGGAGGACCCCCAGGACTTTATTCGACAGATGCAGCGTGTGATGAGGTTAGTCAGGGCTTTTGAGACTGAGTGTGTCGAGTTAGCTTCACACAGATTGCGAGATGTTGCGATTAATTGGTACGAGTCCTGGGATCTGTCTTGAGGCGAGGGTGCCCCCCCAGCTGTATGGGACGAGTTTGTAGCCGCCTTTCTCGGCCATTTTCTGCTTCCCGAGATGCGGCGAGCGAGGGTTGACAGATTTTTGCAGCTGAGACAGAGTGGCAGGAGTGTCCGGGAGTACAGTCTAGAGTTTGACTCCCTAGCCCGATATGCACCTACCATCGTAGCGGATATGCCTGATAGGATACATCGGTACGTGATGGGGTTGGATGATTATCTGATTGACAGCTGTATGGCGGTGGCATCCCAGCCCGGGATGGATATTGCCCGGGTGCAGGCATATGCCTAGGGGATGGAGGATAGACGCAGAGAGCGTCAGTCCGATAGAGATTACGACCGGGGCCAGCCCAAGTGGGCTAGATCAGTTGGTTATTCTGGGGAGTCTCGAGGCGGGCAGCCTCAACAGCATATTAGGCAGTTTTCTCAGCCAGCACGAGGTACACCCTCACAGTTCACCGGCGAGGGATTCGGTAGCACCGGATATTCAGGAGCCAGTCAAGGCTCTAGGGCTTCGGGATCGCAGAAGAGTAGAGGAGTCAGCCAAACGAGGCCACTTATGCCTCAGTGCCCTCAGTGCGGTAGACGCCATCTGGGGGAATGTCGTCGCTCCACCGGTGTTTATTTTACCTGCGGCCGTCAGGGCCATGTTATAAGGGAGTGTCCGTTTAGGGGTGGTTCAGGTGGTTCAGCCCAGCTTACGGGGTCAGTTGCTGGATCATCTTCTCCTTCTGTAGCTATGCGGCCGACACCGACAGGTCGCGGTAGAGGTCGAGGCGGAGTTCCTGGTTCTAGCGGTCCTTTGAACCGCACATATGCTTTGGCCAGCCGGCAGGATCAGGAGGTGCCACCAGATATAATTACAGGTATATTACTTGTTTTCTTACGAAATGTATATGCATCGATAGATATAATTTTCCCCCTGGTTGCTAATAGAATTGGAATAAAACCCGAATTGATGGGATTGTTGCAGGTAGCTATCCACATAAGTAAAAGTGAACGTTGAGAATTTAAAAAGCTAATTTGGTAATTTCATAATCAAAAAAATAGAATATCCTCTCTAGATCGGAGTGGGGCCCGCTACGAGAACCTTCCGAAAATTGTTAAGGCCCCGACTCGCCCTAGATTACATGGCAAAGGTTGTATGGAGTAGTAGGTGCAATTATACCAACATTAACGCATTAAAATGCATTAAAGTTTCGAGGTTAAGCGTGCTAGACCCAGAGCAATTTTGGGATGGGTGACCCCCTGGGAAGTACACCGAAATTTTCATAAATGTAGATATAAAAGACAAATGGGAAATCTGGGGTAACCTAAAGGAAATTAGAATGTACCGAATCGCTAGGAACCCTAAATAGGTCGGGTAGGCTAAGGCAGACTCGGCCAGTGAAGAAGAAGGAAGCGCAATACAATTCTAGAATCAGAGTAAGTTTGAATAAGCGCTTGGAAATGTTTTGTGAGCAGAATGATGGTAAATGTACGTGTATGCATATGACATCCGATTTATGACCGTAACGATCGACGGTGGGCCCCAGCAGCCAGTGTTGCGATATATGAAAGACATTAGCTGAACGAAATTCAAGAGACAAGTAAAGGGTGTGCTATAGATGTTATGAAATAAACTGATACTGATTACACCACAATAAGGTTAGAGGGTTCTGATACAACGATATTTGGAAAGAAAAGAAAAGTAAGTGAATGGAAGACAAGGAGATAGCAATTGTAACGTTTGAAAAAGTTTGAAGGAAAGAAAGAAACCTCCCCGAAGTGTCACGAGACCCCCCTAAGGTCAGTTGAACATTCGAGGACGAATGTTCTAAAGGGGGGGAGGATGTTATATCCCACATTTTGGTACATTCGGATAATTTGAAACAATTGTGACTAGTTAAAGACGAGGCCATATTTTTATCTTGTTTAATATATATGTTGTTCATGAAAAATATTGATGCGGAAATGTGGAGGGAGGCTAAGGACAAAATTGGAAATTTGAAAATGGGTTCATAAATTACAAGAATTAGCCACAAATAATTGGGCTTGGAAAAACAAAAAAAAAAAAAGAGAAAATGGCCCATAAGTGGTCAGCCATAGAGTGCAAAGGGCCCAAGCCCATGTATTAAATTAATCCACGTGATAAATGGATAAAAGGGGGCTACAAGTATTCATAATTCAAGAACATTCAAGAAAATAAAACAAGTGAGAGCAAGACAAGGGCCATTCGGCCAACTTGGAGAAAAACAAAATTTCAAGCCCTTCAACTTTGATCCAAAAAATTGTTTCTTCTTGAATTCCTACTAATCTCAAGGTCCTCTTCAACGTGGTATAATTATTTAAGCGAGAAAGCTACGTTTGCGGCAAGTGGAAATTTGAAGAAAAAGGTAAGAATTTCCATTCTTTTATGTGTTATGGAAGGGTTATATATGTTGTAGTAAGTAGAATTCAATGAAAATCATAGAAATGTTGTGTGTTGTGTGCAAGCCATGTGGTGTGGTGTGTGTATGTGGCCGGGTATGTGTGTAGTGTAGGCAAGAAGAAGAACAATTCTTATGTAGTAATTTGGTTGTTGTTAATATGAATTCTATGGTGAAAATGAGAATTTGATGATTTAAGTTGAAGTTGTGATGATTGTGGGCTGATTTGGAAGCCACCATGGTCATTAATGTAGTTCTTGAATTTGTGGGAATAACATTGCTAACGTATGAATTGTTATTGTAGTTTATGAATTAGAAAGAAGAAAATGCGTCGTCGTAGTTTCGTTACATTAGTAGAAGTTTCGGGTGGAATATGGAGTTGGTGGGATTATTTGAATATTTGTAGGTTGTTTAAAATGCTTTTGAATTGTGTTGAATGATCTTGGATTAGTACTTGAATGTGTGATCAAATGTGAATTGAATATTATTAAGGCGCTGTTGAAGTTGTAGAACGAAGTTGCTAATGCTAGTATGCGTTTTGAATCGATGGTGGATATTGTTAGAATAATTGTTGGTATCGTTGTTGATATTGTGGCCGAGTTAAATTCTCGGATTTGTTGTTGTATTTTTGGCCGCGTTGAATTCTAGGGGATGGCGCATTTACAGGGGAAATGCTGCCGAAATTTCTGTAGATTAAGTGTTGGTTTAGAATTGGACTCTAAGTGTTGATGGCTAATTTTTGATACGTATGAATATTGTTGTAGATCTTGCGAAGTCAAAGACTTAAATTCGGATTTGCGTAGGAAGCGGGCAAGGTATGTAAGGCTTACCTTCTTTCCTTCGGCATGATCTTTGTAACGAACAAATAACGTATATGTATGTCTCTAAAGAAAATTCTATTCTTAGAGCCATTAGGATGGTCATCGTCTTTGACTTCCATAAGTATTCCATATGGTTTGATATGTATATATATATATATATATATATATATATATATATATATATATATATATATTTGATGATGTTCGAAGAATTTAGTTGGCATATTTCCGAACGTTGTTCGAAAGCAAATCGATATGACTTAAGGCTTTGATAAATATTTCGATGTGTACACATGGTTCTAAAGTCTCCATTTGGTTTGATCCATAATGATATTGGGAAGTTACTTAATATGCTTGTTACTTGAATTTCCAAATACGACTTATGAAATGTTGTTAGAAGGCCCCGTACTTCAAAGGATCTATTTAACAAGTTCCGAGTTTGTCTACGATCCCTATTGGCCTATTGATACGAATATACGTAGTATGGTTAAGATTACTGCATAATTTGATAATAAGCTAAGTATAAGAATTCATGTTCTTAAAATGACTCTGTAGATCCTAATGTTTTTAACCTTTGAATATAGTCTTCGGATCGGGCTGCACGTTCCGCAGCAACAAACTGTATGATATCCTATGAGTATGCACGTATGAATCTATTATATATGTATATGATATATGATGTCGGTATATTGATATAACTAAAGTTTGATTATTAAATGCTAGTACGTCCGATTATTCCACCGAGTCTTTGACATACTTTGATACGTACGTATGATTCCAAAAGTTCTATTTGATTTGATCCATAACGACGTCCGAAAGGTACATGACATGATTACAACTTTGATTTTCCAAAAATGGCTTCTGAAACGCTTATAGAGCGTTCTGTACTTCAAACGCTCGTAACTTTCGTATACTAATTCCGATTGACCCGAAACTTGTTTCTGGTACTGCAGAGGTCGATAAGTATGTTTGTATCTCGGGTCGTGATTTATGTGTTTATGGTTTCGCATTATTCTGTTCGTGCAAGCCTCAGTTTGGATTTCACTGAGCCCGGGCCAGGACATGTTCTCGTGCGTACTTCTATGTATGATATGATGACGGGGCGGTGGCCAGGATGGCATATGATGATTTTATTCACCGCGTTCCGCAAAAGAGGGCCGGGGTACGTTACATGCATACATGATATATGATATTGGCATCCATGACATATGATTCACCGCGTCCCTCACCGAGGGCCGGGGCACGTTACATGCATATATGATATATAATACATGATTCACCGCGTCCCTCACCGAGGGCCGGGGCACGTTACATGCATATTTGATACACGATATTGACATATATGATTCCATCCACCGCGTCCCTCAAGGGAGGGCTGGGGCACGTTATTTGATATATACATATACGATATATGATTCTGACATGCATGATCCGTGTTCGGGAAGTATGTTCTTTGGGACTCTGGATGACTCATTTATTTGTTGTACTTCCTTTCACATATGATAGCGGCATATATGATTTATGTCTGGAAGGTAAATGTTTTGCTATTCTGGATAGTGTTCTTACTCTGGTACTGGATATTCGTTTATAGTTCTGTTTTCTATATTTCATGCCTTACATACTCAGTACATATTCCGTACTGACCCCCTTTCTTCGGGGGCTGCGTTTCATGCCCGCAGGTACAGACACCTATAGAGGTGATTCGCCACCCTAGGGTACATATTCTGCTGTTTGAAGTGCTCCTTTGATCCGGAGCCCACACTTTTGGTACAGACCTCTCTGTTGCACATATCTTTATGTTACGACTATTTTGGGTACGGCGAGGCCCTGTCCCGTCATATGATTCTGTTGTCTGTATTATAGGCCTGTAGACATGTATGTGGGTCATGGGTCGTGTTTGTTCAGTGATGGTTACTTGGTTCGTGTTCGGCGTTCCCCTAAACCATGTTGACCTGATCAATTTATGTACTATAATATAAGTAACGGTTTGAATAATATGTATATGATTTTGTATGCACGGGATTCATAATATGTAAACGCAAGTGAAATTTGGTTAATAAGTATGTACGAGTGCCCATGTCGGGCACTAGTCGCGGCCTACGGGGTTGGGTCGTGACATTGCATCATATTCATACTCATTTCCATAATTCATTGATACTGCCCGGTTATGGTACTGATGATGGAAGTGATGGAATGTAGCCTCTGAGGTTTCTGCGGGAGAGTGTAAAAGAAAGAGGAAAGTCCATGGTCCGAGGTCATTTACCGAAGCAGACTGAGTGTACGTTGCCCGAGGTTTCTTGCCGAGAACGATTGAGTGTCCGATGCCCGAGGTCTTTGTTGGGATCGTGAGAGTGGTACCTGGACTTCACGGGTCCCCCATAGGTTATGCTACCGAGATGTGATGTTCCATCATTGGAGTACATGTGTATGGTGCATATGCATTGCATTCATCAAACATACATTTTTGCATTGCATGGTACCTTTGATTCTGATGACTTTGTGATTCTATTGTGATATACTGGTTCGGATTGATTATACTGATACTTGGCACAGTTAGGTTTAGATACAATAACATAGGTGATGACTTGCTGTGATACTATTGTGATGTACTTGTTGTCACGACCCAACTAGAGGGCCATGACGGGCACCCGGTGCTAACTCACCCGGGTACCTCTTATCGTACTCTCATATTCAATTCACATCTAGGTAAGCCACATGGCTTACTCATAATTTATATGCATCAATAGTGCTAATCACGTTGGGCAACAACATAGTTAGTTATATCATCATCAATAACAATACCCATATCCATATACACAAACCGACGAGGCTATTAAAATGATATACAACATATGAGCCGACAAGGCTAAGGATATCTAATCATATACAACTGTCTACGAGCCTCTAAGAAGAGTAGAGTATGTCACATCATATAGGCGGGACATGACCCCGCCATTCCCCTAGGTATGTACACAAAAGAATAATACCAAAAGCTGTAGCTCCGGATGAAATGGAGCTCCTCTATGCAGTCCCTGAATAAGATACCTATGGATCAAGCCTGTCTCCCTGTCCACCAGCGGGCATGACACAACGTCCACAAATAAAAAGGCATCAGTACGAATAATGTACTGAGCATGTAAAGAATAATCAACATCATAATAAGAGCATAAGAGACAGCATAAGAAATAGCATAAGATGGGAGAATCAGGAGATAGTAGCCATTATCGTAATTACTTACTTGTCTTTCATAGGGATCTTCCATTTCTAATGCGTATCCATATTCGTATCCATATTCGCATCCATATTCATATACATATTTGTATCCATATTCGTATCCGTACTCATATACATATTCGCATCCATAGCATACCCGACCATGAAGGTTCGGTGGTTTCACATCCCAGACCATGACAAGGTTCGGTATTGTAGATACCTGGCCCAACTAAGGCTCAGTGTTATCCATACCCAACTGCAATGGTGTGCGCGCAATAGGTATCATACTCGGCCACATAAGCTCGGTGTTACATAATAGTCATACATACTTAGACACGTATACATAAAAGTCCATAAGTATCATCAACATCATTGCCATCATCTTTTTCGTTATATCTATCCTTATAGGATCAACTATCACATAAAGGAAGTACTAGTATGGTGAAAGTATCGAGAATCATGAGCTTTGGTACTCTTAGAGGCAGAGTCATTTATAAATCATTATGGAACTCATGAAAGGATAAATATATATACATATATAGCAAGGGAACCATTCCTTAATGAAAGAAGGGTTAGCCTTACATACCTCTTTGTCTCCTTAACTATTTAACGTTCCCCGTTGAAGCTTGAATAATCTACATTTAGAAGGATTCATAACATGGTTAAGCCTTAATGATACTCCTAAATTCAAACTAGAATAATTCATGACCTAATAAAAATTGGGAAGCATTTTCCCTATTTCCTCAATTTCACAACGCAGCTAAGGGCCGTGACGGGTACCCGGGGCTAGCCACCGAGCACCACTCGTGCTACTACTCATCTTGCTCATTTAATGGTCTTTTATCAGCTTTATACTCAAATTATAGGAAAATCATATTTTATATGGAAACATAAATACTCTTATATACATTTGCCTCTTGGCCATCAAAATAATATATACATATAATAGCATCTCGTGAGACCATCTAACCCACACTTCTCATCTACGAGCCTCTACTGGAGTGCTAAACATAAGGACGGGACAAGACCCCATCATCCCCAAAAATACGTATACATGAATATACACAAAAGAATCATCATAATCACCTCCTAACAAAGGAGTGCTTTCAATCAGCTGACAGCTACTGTTGGTCTGGGTCGAGCTCTCCTCCCTGTCTACCTGTGGGCATGATCACAGCGTCCAAAGAAAACGGATGTCAGTACGAATATTGTACTGAGTATGAGAGGCATAAACAAAGAAATTGAACAATGACGTAATGGAAATATCCATATGGAACATCTATATCTGACTGTCATGTATAACAGAAATACTCGTCATCATATCATATATGCACAATTTATAAGCTGCCCGCCCCTATCGGTGCGGTGTAGTAATGTATAAGCTTCCCGTCCATATCGGATCGGTGTGATAATCATAACATTAGCCTGCGTCCAGGCCTCCCGCATCCGGGGTATCATCTCATGCCGCCCACTAGTGGTGTCTGCCCATGCCATTTGGCTATGGTATATCGTATAGCTGCCCGCCTTGGCGGTGACTGCTCGGCCCACTAGACGCGGTGTTATATCATCATCATACATGCTCATCAGAGTAAGCTTATTGTAACATACTTATCATAATACATGCATAAGGCTTATGAACAACTTTTCTTTATCGGGGTGACGTAAGGTCGTGATCCCCCGATTTCATTATGGAGCAATTATTGACGTTCTGCCTCACCTTGAAGGAACTAACATATAAGGTGAGTGTGAGCAATAAATAACATCATGCCATTTTAAGATTATCATATCATATCTCTTATCTTATATTACCATTCATAGATATAGGCTTTTAGCTTTCCGGAATATAGGAACTCATGAAGAGGAGGAAAAATTATACTATGAGATTCATGCCATTAGAAAGAAGGGACTAGCCTCACATACCTTTGACGTTTAACTAAGCTATCGTTCGCTTGTTCTCCTTCGATATCACGTTTCTACCTTCAAAAGAGAATTCGCATTTACGTTAGTTAATCGACTATAACAACGCGCTACTATTTCTAGGGAAAATTGGGCGGCACTTCCTTTGGTTATACTACTTTTCCCATATTCTATATCAACTCCCTCACGCTCACAACAACATTCACAATATCGCAATCCATAATCATCATTTATATACATTGACCACCATCCACCATTTCTCTTAAATTTCTCTACATTTATGGTTATAGCTTACTATCGCGTTTCCTCGTATATAATACTTATTAGATGGCCTAAATGTCATTTATAACGTATTCATAATGACAACACTCCAATATTCATGGTTCAACCCAACTACTATCCAACTATGACACTATTCACTCATAAATGACCCATTTCCTGTGTCTTTTTACAATTCAAGTGTCTTAACCTTCCAATACCTTAAACAACATGTTTGATTGGATCAGGTTTCACCCTAATACAACCAGCAACATATGGAGTAATATAAGAAAAAGTAGAATCCGGATCTATCAATGCATACACATCACGGGAAAATATAGACAATGTACCTGTAACCACATTCGGGGAGGACTCAAGATCCTGCCTTCCGGCTAAAGCATATACACGGGGCTGAGTGGCACCTGAAGTAGATGCTGCCCTTCTACCTCTACCTCGACCGGCTGACATTTTGGGAATCTGCCCTGCCGGGCGTGCTGAGGAAGAACCAGCTGCTGAACCTGTGGACAGAACCCCAACTCTACCACTCATCGACGGGTAATCTCTCATCATGTGCCCAACTTGGCCGCAAGTATAGCAAGCGTCCGAACCTTGGCGACACTGTCCGGAATGCAATCTACCGCACTGGCTGCATCGCGGTACTGGGGGTCTCCTCTGGATATAATCTTCCCTAAACTGGGAATCTGGAGTCCTCGAACTCTGGCCCTGTCCTAAGCGGAAGGAGCGATCAAATCTCCTACCTGTAAATCGAGGAGGTGCACTGGTCACCGACTGGCCTGAGTACCTAGAATATGTCTGTCTTGATCCCCCTCCATAATCACTGCCTACTCCCATAGATCTAGCCCTCTTGATTTGCCTTCTATCACTATCACGATCACTTCTTTGTGGTTGTTGTCGCCCCTCTAAATTCTGAGCATGGGCCTGTATCCGGGAAATATCCATCCCGTCTTGCAAGAACACCGTCAAACAATCTCTTAATAAATGTGGCCCTAGGCCACTTACAAATTTATGTACCCGATCTCCCATGTCGGTCACAATAGCCGAGACATATCTTGCCAAAGAATTAAATTGCATGCTATACTCCCGGGCACTCATATTTCCTTGCCTAAGATTTAGAAACCTATCCGCTCTAGCTCGGCGGACCTCGGGTGGCAAATAGTGACGAATAAATGCATCCACGAATTCTTGCCAAACCGGAGGAGGCACATTCTTTCCTCTTGATAATACCCAGTTGTTGTACCACAAAACAGCCACATCCCGGAGTCTATAAGATGCCAACTCCACGGATTTAGTTTCGGAGGCATGGACAATCTTCAATGTCCTCAACACCTCATCTATGAAACCGTGCGGGTCTTCATCCGGCTTTGACCCGAAAAACTCCAGAGGATATAGGCTCATAAAATCACGGGCTTTGGTACTTGCTGCCCGATCACTTGAACTCGCATTTTGTCGTTGTGCCTGAGCGGCAAACAACTGTGTCAATAAATGAATGGCCTCGATCATTTGCTGACCCGAAGCGACCGGTGGAGGAATTGGAGCTGGAGCTCCTCCTTGTTCTTCCATATTAGGCGGGGTAGAAGAAGTATTAGACAAGGCCTCATTATGTTATTCACCTTTTTCTACATTCATCGGAGGCTCTCTTTCTACCCGCCTTTTTGCCGTAGTCTTGCCCTTCTGGGCGGCTGTAGCTTTTTCCTTTGGCGGCATTCTGAAATCATAACACACTATTAGGGAGGATAAAATCATATACATGGCTCTATCGCACGATTTCATGAGAAGAAAGATGGTAGTTTTTCCTAAATGCCCTGTAGCCTCTTGTTTATTGATGTGGCGCGCAACACACCATAAACAAGACTCTACTAGACACGGCTCGTAGACACTTTCTAGGACAGAACCGCTCTGATACCACTTTTGTCACGACCCAGCTAAGGGCCATGACGGGTACCCGGGGCTAGCCACCGAGCACCACTCATGCTACTACTCATCTTACTCATTTAATGGTCTTTTATCAGCTTTATACTCAAATTAAAGGAAAATCATATTTTATGTGGAAACATAAATACTCTTATATACATTTGCCTCTAGGCCATCAAAATAATATATACATATAATAGCATCTCGTGAGACTATCTAACCCATACTGCGCATCTACGAGCCTCTACTGGAGTGCTAAACATAAGGACGGGACAAGACCCCGTCATGCCCAAAAATACATATACATGAATATACACAAAAGAATCGTCATAAGCAACTCTGAACAAAGGAGTGCTTTCAATCAGCTGACAGCTACTGCTGGTCTGGGTCGAGCTCTCCTCTCTGTCTACCCGTGGGCATGATCACAGCATCTAAAGAAAACGGACGTCAGTACGAATATTGTACTGAGTATGAGAGGCATAAACAAAGAAATGGAACAATGACATAATGGAAATATTAATATGGAACATCTATATCTGACTATCATGTATAACAGAATTAAGTCATGCTGTCTTACTCATACTCGTCATCATATGATGTATGCACAATGTATAAGCTGCCCGCCCCTATAGGTGCGGTGTAGTAATGTATAAGCTGCCCGTCCATATCGGATCGGTGTGATAATCATAACATTATCCTGCATCCAGGCCTCCCGCGTCCAGGGTATCATCTCATGCCGCCCACTAGTGGTGTCTGCTCATGCCATTTGGCCATGGTGTATCGTATAACTGCCCGCCTTGGTGGTGACTGCCCGACCAACTAGGCGCGGTGTTATATCATCATCATACATGCTCATCATAGTATGCTTATCGTAACATACTTATCATAATACATGCATAAGGCTTATGAACAACTTTACTTTATCGGGGTGACATAAGGTCGTGATCCCCCGATTTTATTATGGAGCAATTATTGATGTTCTGCCTCACCTTGAAGGAACTAACATATAAGGTGAGTGTGAGCAATAAATAACATCATGCCATTTTAAGATCACCATATCATATCTCTTATCTTATATTACCATTCATAGATATAGGCTTTTAGCTTTCCGGAATATAGGAACTCATGAAGAGGAGGAAAAATTATGCTATGAGATTCATGCCATTAGAAAGAAGGGACTAGCCTCACATACCTTTGACGTTTAACTAAGCTATTGTTCGCTTGTTCTCCTTTGATATCACGATTCTACCTTCAAAAGAGAATTCGCATTTACGTTAGTTAATCGACTATAAGAACGCGCTACTATTTCTAGGAAAAATTGGGCGGCACTTCCTTCGGTTATACTACTTTTCCCATATTCTATATCAACTCCCACACGCTCACAACAACATTCACAATATCGCAATCCATAATCATCATTTATATACATTGACCACCATCCACCATTTCTCTTCAATTTCTCTACATTTATGGTTATAGCTTACTATCGTGTTTCCTCGTATATATTACTTATTTCATCGCCTAAATGTCATTTATAACGTATTCATAATGACAACACTCCAATATTCATGGTTCAACCCAACTACTACCAACGATGACACTATTCACTCATAAATGACCCATTTCCTGTGTCTTTTTACAATTCAAGTGTCTTAACCTTCCAATACCTTAAACAACATGTTTTAGTCATAAAACTTACCTTAGATGATGGTTGAACAAGCCTTGAATGGAATTACTCCTTTAGCACCAAAACCCTACTTCACTTCTTTTGGGTTTTCTTGAGAAAGATGAACTTTAGTGTGATTCTTACACTTGATTTCGTGGGTTTTATGTAGTTGATCACTAATTTCCTTTGGTTTTCTTGTGATGAAGAGTAGAGAGTATTCTAGAGGCTTCTTGAGAGAAATATCGTGGAGTTGAAATGAATTGAATGAGGTTAGGTCTCCTTTAAATGACTTAAAATCTAATCCGGAGTGAACAGTGACTGAGGTGCACAGTGGTCGTAAACCCAGTTTACGGTCCGCATTCTAGTTTACGGGACACATATCGTGGTCGTATTTAAGCATATCAAAACCAGAAATGTATGCTGAGGATCATGGTGATTTACGATCGCAGTTTACGAGCCGTATTTCAATTTATGGTCCGTATTCCAAGTCGTATTTAACCATTTGAACATTTGGCAGAAAGTTGAAGTTTTGTGAGTTGAAATACGACATGGTGGTTTACGGGCCGTATACCACTTTACGGTCCGTACCACTTTACGACCAATTGGGCCAAAGTGCAAATCTGTAACTTTCAAGTCTTCAAAACCTATAATTAGTCATTGTGGAGCATAACCTATCTCTTGTTCCCATTGCCTTTGAAATCTTACTTAAGGTCGTGAAACGTCGTTCCCTTCTCATTAAAGCATCGTATACTCGTATTCTTCATTAGTCTATTCGTTGTACGTTCACGGGGAAATTTACGAGGTGTAACACTCAACTTCCACCATATCACAAAACAACTCCCAACAACCACAATAATATCCACAATATCATAATCAAGTATTCACATTCGATTTAGCCTTCAAAATTCATCCTTGTGCTCAACTTATACCAACAACTTCACACCTATTTAAGCACATTTCCGTGCAATGCTTCCTCATCACTATTACTACCTTCCATAACAATATTATATCCATAGTATACTAAGAATCATAACTCAAGTTCGCTTACTACTCAAAAACATCATAAAAACTACATTTAGAACTCATCTTCTACTTTCTCCTTCCACTCAAGTTATTCAACAACTAAACATTCTTAATAATATGTAATAAGCACGAAAACTAACCTTTTATCTCATAAGAATGAGCTTTGGAGCAAGCTATCAACTTATATGAAAACCCTAGCTTCAATATCCAAAGAATTCTAGCAGTCTACTAGCCTTAGCAAGACTTCTAACAAAATTCCTACGGACCGTCAAAATGGTCCGTAGAACTGCCCAGTAAAATATGGTTCACTGTAACCATTTTATGCTGGGCTGGTGTAGTTTGACGGGCCGCAGAATTTTCTGCGGGGCGTCAAAATTCCTGCGGGCCGTCAAATGGTCCGCAGAAATTTTCTGCTCAGACAATCTGTCTTGAAATACCCATAAATTTTTACTCCGACGTCACATTGATGAACGATTTGTTGTGTTGGAAACTAGACGCGATGAACTTAAATTTGGATAAATGAAACACACCAAAACTCCTCATATTCTAGGAGATATGCCTCCCCCAATCTGGACCAAAATCCTGTCCGAACTTTTTGCCAAGTTTTACCAAAGTTCCCACAACTCCATTCCTTTATTTGCTTGTTCTTAAATCCTTCGATAGCTCATTTCATGGCCTTAAACCCCCATAACCATAATATGGGAACATGTAATATCATATATCCTAAGGTAAATCCCGTTTCCACGATTAGGACAACTAACACCTAATGAATCTCAACGGACGAAACTACGAGGTGTAACACTTGTTCGGATTGACTATACTGGGACTTGGCACAGTTGGGTTTAGATTCTATAACATAGGTGATGAATTTTTCTATGGATAGGATTTGTTTGACTTGTACTTGTTGGTTTATTTGCTTATCTTTCTTTGTTGTCTTTATATACGTTAGCTAGTCTTAGTCGGCCTATGATACCTACCAGTACTTGTTGTTTGTACTGACCTGTACTTGTTGCATTATTTTATGAATGTAGAGTACCAGGTGGGATCGACCTCTACTCCTCGTGGCTAATTGTCGAGGATTTGCTGATTCGAGTCTTTCAGGGTGAGCATGAGGACGTTCGCTGCCCGAAGACTCTTCCTTTATTATGTCCTTATTTCCATTTCTGAGACATGATTTGAGACTATTGATGTATTACTATCATTCAGACTTGTAATATTTAGTTAGTTGCTCTTGTATAACCAGACCAGAAACTAGGGTGTATTTCTCTTATTTCCGCATTTCGTTATATTATTATCGTGAGACTTACGTTATTCTATCTTCTTTCGCTTATTTATTTATTTATTTATTTATTTATTTATTTATTTATTTATGTTTTATGATTGTTGGATAAGGGTCTGCTTACCGAGGTGGGAAAGGTCGGTGCCCGCGCGACTTAGTGAAATTGTGTCGTGACAGAAGAAGAGGAGGAGAACATCAGAGATGTTTAAGAAAAAACTGTCTAACTTTTGTTCAAGGGAGTTATGAAATGAATTGCCAAAGTTTTAGCTTAAAACAGATAAGTTCGGGCGACTTAACTTGGAGGTGCCGCGTGTCTGCATGCAGTTGGGCACTACGTAAGTCTGTAGTAAAATACACATAAGCTTTTACTCCGATGTCATATCGACGAACGGTTAGTGGTGTTGAAAGACTAATAGGGCTTTGATATGATAGGTGGATCACCTCGAGATTCCAAATACACAGGTTTCAATATTCACTTGAAGGTGACCCTTGTTCAAATGCATCTTGAAAACTTAACTTATGGGCGACTTTCACTTCGAATTTTAACGTCGACCTTTTCTATTAACGAAATTCTCATGAATACACTTAACTACATCCAAAGTTATTTTAGGGCTCGAATTTCATAAACCCCTTTGAACGGTTCAAGTCTTAGTTCGAATGTACGGGGGTTATTGTACTAAAACAACAACAACACCACATTCAAACAACCCTTCATCTTCTTACTGTTAGTTTCGTTTTTCTAATCCCAAAAAAAATTTTTTTGGACATCACCAAGTAGGTTTTTTGGGTCATGTGATTTTCCAAGATGGAGTAGTCATGGATCCAGAAAAAGTATCTGCAATGTTTGAAAGGCATGTACCAAAGAATCTCAAGGAACTTTGAGGTTTCTTAGGTCACACTGGTTATGACCGACTGTTCGTTAAGAACTCTGGGATTATCGCTTGTTCTCTAATAGAAATTGACCAAGAAAGATAGTTTTTCCTATAATGAAAAAGTAGAAGAGGTTTTCCAAAATCTTAAGTGAATCTTGACATCAGTACCAGTGCTTCGTTTTCTTGACTTCATTGAATAGTTTACAGTAGAGTCTGGTGCTTCATATGATGGAATAGGGGTTATCTTACTGCAACAATGTCATCCTATTGCCTATTTAAGTAAGGGTTTTTCCCTTTCTAATCGTATTAAATCTACTTATGATAGAGTGTCATTGGCTTTGGTCCTTGCACTGCAAAAATGAAAGCACTATCTTATGGGTCAGAATTTTATTGTGACTACTGATCATTGCAGCCTAATATACCTCTTGAATCAGCGGGCGATGATACGCTCAAATTATACCTAACAAATGGTGTGAAGTGGTCACTATCAAATATAGTAACCCAACCAGGTTGGGGTCGAATCCCACAGGGAATATGGTATGAAGAGTTTACTTTTGTAGTGTGTTAGTTGACTCTAGTCGTAATCTTATTCTGGTAAGTTGTAAAAGAGTTAATGTCTCGAATTGCTATTTTGACTTGAAGATAACTTTAGTTGGAGAAGAAACCAAGGTTGTGTCCCCTATTTGATAAAATGTAATGCTATAGGTGTTAATATGATATATTCCTAATAGGTTGATGTATGGTATGCACTTAGTCTCTAAATGACTCTCTAATATTTTCAATAGTTAGAAAGTATTTCTTTGTAATTTCACAAATGTAAAAGAGTTGAAATGAAGAATGATTAATTTATGCCAAGTAAACTCCTCTTATACCTAAGTGAGATTATTAAATCAGGGTTAACGTCCCAGTTCTTGTTATTCATTTCTACTAAATCCTAACTCACTTTTCCAAGTAAAGAAAGAATTTATGGCATGTGTTGATGTTTGCAACCACCAACCAACTTTAAAGAATAAGAAATAAATAGATACCAACAACCCATTATATATATATTCAATAGTAAACACCCATTAACTGTTATACCCCTCGTTTTTGCAGTAGTAGAACCTATGGCTTCCTAGCTGGGTATGCCCTTGGAATAGAGACCCGAGCCCGAGTTGGAGATAGGAAATGTCTTAACCCGTGTATAAGAGTACCAGTATGTGTTTCGGGTAATTTACAGAGTTAGAAGTTGAGCGAATCAAGTCGACGCGATCGGAACTGAACCAGAAAACCTGCAGGACACCAGTCATCATCGACGGGTCGTCGACATGTTCGACGGACCGTCGACGTGCGGCATCGATAGGATTCCACAGCCATGCATCTGCAGGCGCAGGTCGACACATCGACAGACCGTCGACAAGTCGACCTGCTCGTCGAACCGGACCGCTATAGCCTTTTTGGCTTCCAAGTATAAATATGTGGGTCACGACTTCATTTCATATTTTCCTCCTTCCAAAAATCAGAAAACCCTAAAATATTTTCTCCCAATATTTTCCATCATATTAGTGAAGATTTGACAAGACCCGAACCCCGTAAACCCGAGATGGTAAAGAAGAGAGGTCGCTTCTAGGGTTTCTTCAAGTTGTGGAGCTTAAGGAGTTAAAGTGAAGTGATTTTTGGGATTCTAGACCCCTTAAGGTATGTAAATGATTTCTACCCTTGTATATAAGTCGAGTATCAAGAGTTTTAGTAATTTTAAGTAAAGAGGGAGTAGTTGTGACACTGATAAGTGGATGAAAGACAAAATGGTAGCTTAGGGTTATTTGGAGAGATGATTGGGAATGGATTGGAATATATTTGATATATAAGTGTTGTTATTGTTGTTATGGTTGGTATTAAGGGAATGAGAAGTTGAAGGGTTGTTAAGCTATGAGAGAAATGTTGCCCATCATTCGTCAAGCTCTCTATGCATCTAAAAGAGGTTAGTAAGTGAAGTACATAGTCTAATGAAGTCTATGTTATCTTAATTGTAGATTTACCAGTCGAGAAGTAGGAGTTGGTCGATTTGATATACGTCGAGGTATGTTAAGGCTATCCTTTCCTTCTTTGGCATGATCCTATGATGTGATCCAACAAGCGAGTAAGCGAGATTTCATATTACTCTACTCCTAGAAGTATTAGGAGTATTTTAGTCTTTAATGTTCATGTACACCTCTTTATGATTATTCCTTCTGTTCATGGGTCCAGTTTTATGTCTACAGTTATTCATGCATTACATTCATTTATATATATGTGTGTATATGTTGACCCGTGACCAGAAGGCGTTATATACGCAAGTATTATATGTACATGTGGTATGGAAAGGAGCAGGCGTTATATACACATTACCACCTGATCAGCTAGTGCACTATGATGACGATACGAGAATCAGGCTGCCAGTATCGCATCAATGTATATGATGATGGCCGCAGAGAGGCCGATATGATATGAGAAAAGGGACATGCATTATATACGCACCTATATACAGATGTATGCCCTTCGTTGATAGGCATGAGCATGCATATTATGCGCCCACATAGGCATTTTCAGTCATACAGGTTTGCGCAGATTCAGGCAAATACTAGTTTATACAAGTACATGCATTCAGTTATTTTAGCTTATGAGTTCAGATCTTATCCATGATTCTCATGTGTTTACATATATATAATGTTGCTCTTATGCTTTACATGCTCAGTACATTCTCCGTACTGACTCCCCGTTGCTCGGGAGGGGCGGGGGTGCGTTCATGCCCGCAGGTACAGGGAGACAGGCAGGTGGTCCAGCTCAGTAGGACCTCTAGATCTAGCAGTGGTCAGTACGCTCCCTTCGATCCTGAGCTACATCCAATTTTTGTATGACCCTTTTGAGATGTGTATGCACATGGGTATGACGGGGCCCTGTCCCATCCTTTCTACAGCTTTCATTCCAGTAGAGGTCTGCAGACAGTTGTATGTAGTAGTCAGATGGTGTAGCCTTGTCGGCTTCTATTCTTTTGTGTACAGTATATTTAGCAGCCTAGCTGGCTCGCATTGTTATTTCGCATGTTGTGTTTGTATATGTGCAGATTGTACAGAGTTCTGATGCTTCCTTTTTTTTATGAGATTAGTTGTGCCATTTATGGGCCTTTGATGTTCAGTATGATTTAGATATAAGTATAGGGGTGTTTGGCCGCTAGAGGTCAGACTCCCGTCACGGCTCATCGGTTGGGTCGTGACATTAACTTAACACCCATCATTGGGTTCACAACCTTAATATTAAAAACTTAGCTACTCATAGTTTGTAGTACAAAGGAAAGCATTAAAGAAAGCATTTAAAGCTTATAATGAATAAAGAAGAGAAAAAAATGAAAGATTCTCCTTAAAAGCTTCAACACTTGGAGTATTCAATCCTATGGACTACTAAGACAAAAATCTGAACAAGAATGACCCACAAAACTCTACACAAACAATTTATAATGGTCCAAAAATGTGAAATTATTTATGACAAAAATGTCCCCCGACAGAAATAATTATGGACCGTAAAACATTATTACAGTCCGTCGATTTGATGCTGGCCACCGTAAATATGTAATCTTTAGAGCTAGGTCTTTATTTACGTCCACTTTTATGGACCGTCAGTCAGAATTAAGGTCCGTACATTCTGCTGTCATTAGTTCTTCAGTTGAATCATTGTTCTGGTCATTGAGTATCAAAGGGATTTGCGGCTCGTAGAAATATTATACGGTCTGTAAAAGTGTTACACCCCGTACTTTCAGAGAAGCACTTGTTAAATTTGAATGTAAGCATGTCAAGCTATGGTTAGGTAAAAAAAATTTGGATTGTGAGGAACGAAGCATTATTAAGTATATTATTAAGTAAGGGATGAATTATGATCTTGTAAGTCGTAACCGGAAAGGCGATGTTACACCTCGCAGTTTGGACGTTGAGTTTCGTAGGTGTTAACTGCTTAATTGTGAACACTGGAGTGATATGCACCTATCTTATGGTTATAAGGGTTTAAGATCATATAGTAAGTTATGGAAGGATTGAAGGGAAAGTTAATTAAGGAAATTAAATTTGTTGGAACATGCAAGAAAATATGAGAGGTAATTTTGGCCCAACTTAGAGAAAGAATATATTTTAGTAGATGAGGAGTTTTGAAGCAAAGTAAAAGCCTAAAATAAAGTTCGTCGTGTCTAGTTTCCAGCGCAATAAACCGCTCGTCGATACAACATCGAAGTGGAGAATTATGGATGTTACAAGTTAGGCTGATATAGCAGAAATGCTGCTACAGTACCGGCTTGCTACAGTACTGCTACAATGACCCGACCCAAATTTGACCCACTATTTAAGGATCAAATCTGATCCTTAACCTCATTTTTCAGCCAAGAAATACTCCAAATATTTCCCAAATCTTCTAGAAAATTCTCCCAAATTTCATCCACTAGATTTTAACGCAAATTAAGTGAAATCCCCGAATTTAAGTTTGGACAACACATAGCTGCCATTATAATATCCAATTGCGGCGAAACTTGGCTTGGATTCAAGGTGATAATCGAAGATATTGAAATTCTAGCGAGTGAAAGGTATGAATTTTTCCTTATTAGTATTGATTTAAGCTTATCTACGGAGGAAAAGTTACTAAATGAGCATATAAGGAATTTATGGGTTGAGAAATTGGATAAAACATCATGTGGGATGTTTGTGGAATGTTTTGGTCTTGATAATAGTATTGTTGATGTTGGTATTGTTGTTGTTGTTTTTGTTGTTGTTGGTTAATGAGTTGAGATTTTGGGCTAGGCATATAAACAGAGGAGATGCTGCCGAAATTTTGGCAGATTCTAGAAAGATTTATTTGGAGGCTTAGGATAAGTATAGAATAACGAGCCTAACAATAGAATGAATGGTTTTATATGTAGATTTCAAGACAGGAGGTTGGTTGGAAAGTCGAGAAGCGAGCTTCTAGGTATGTTAAGGTTAAACCTTACTTTCAAAGGCATGACTCCTATGTTTTGATTCCATACATGACATCCATAATATTTTTACTCCTACAAATGCCAGAAGTCAATAATTTCTGAAGATTCTTATGATGACTCTAATCCTATAGATTTCCAAGTCTAAGGTTCTAGATGATTTCATGACGTGACTGAGCGTTCTAGATAAGTCTGGATTATATTTAGAATATGTGGCCTCAGCTTATGTCTGAGCGTGCTATATAACATATGGCCTCAGCTTATGTCCTAGAGTGATATATAACATATGGCCTCAGCTTATGTCTGAGCGTGCTATATAACATATGGCCTCAGCTTATGCCTGAGCGTGCTACATAATTCTTGATTATATTCAGGATATGTGGTCTCAACTTATGTTATGGATCATTCAAAGTGAGACATGATAGTGGTGATGATTATGGTAGTGATGACGATCCTTATCATCTGAATAAACCCAGCAAATAAACTGATTCCAAAGACTCTATTCCTAGACAGTGTATACAGATGAGTAGAAGACATTGGCTATAGGATGTTCCCAGGCTATCAGTTGGATTGATGAGCTCTATCTCAGTTCGGAGTGTTGCCGAGTCAGAGTACTTATGTTATGGTGTCTCGTGTATGTTAGAGACTTTTGCAGACAGTTTCCTGTGAATAGTGCGTCGAGATGTCAAAAATTGAGTAAAGCAACCATGTAGGTCGATGTGTTTTTATGCTTTATTTTTTAAAAAGATTTTATTGTGACTAAAGGTTTTGTTTGAATTAACGATAAGAGAGAAGTCCCTGATTTGACAAAAGAGTTTTATTGAAAAGTTTTTTTTACCTGACGGAAGCGTCATTTCGTAGATTAAAGGTTCACAAAAAGTTGTGACTCCTGGATGGAATAGTAGTATGGCACTCAGCCGAGTGGGGTCTTGGGTGTCAGTCGTGGCCCTCTGGTTTGGGTCGTGACAAAAAGTGGCCATAAATCGTGGTCCAAAAATTGACTCTTGTGATTTTTGCCGTTCCAGTTACGTTAGCAATTACGGTCTGTAAATTATATTTACGGTTCATGAAACTCTTTAGATGTGGGCTTTTTGTGTGACTTTCTTTGTTTTTTCCATGTGGTCATCAAACACCTACAAGACAACAAATAACATAAGAAACAACACAAATGTGCCATAATTCCACGGCATTAAAGTTGTTGCTTGTCTTCAAATAGCTAAAACAACACACACTACTATCACAAATGCTTAGATGTCACAAAGTAAAACTGTGTACAATGGTTTTGGCAAGTAACTACAAGCATGTACTTCTAACAAAGGTAACACCCTCAACGTATCAACATTTTCAAACAAGATGCATCACTCAAAAAGGTCATGATCCACAATGAAGCCTCAATCAATGACATCATGTTATTGGTGTTGACACCTAATTTTTGACCTCCCGTAATTTATTTTAAGTACTCGGAGTCCTTGGATAATAAAAATAAAACGAGTTGTGCACCTGAAAGGGTCTAAATAACATTTATAAAATTATACAGGACACTATTTTACCCCTTTAAATTGATTAAGAGATTTTCAGAGCATTATAAATTTGTGAAAATTAATTGATATCTTATGACATTTATGGAATATTTTATTGGAATTAATCATAAGCAAAACAATTTTGAATAATTATTTACTTAATTTTTTAATCAAGAAAAAATCAGATTAATGAATAATTTATTCTATTTATTATCTAGGGTAATTTGAGTAATTAAAGGAATTGACCACTTTACCCCTCAACCTTTGATTCTGTGTGTTCGCATAAGTTTTTTAATTAATAATTTTTTTTGGTAATTAATTTGGTTACTTAGAGGGTTCATCTTGCAAATTGGTTTTGATTATTTAATTATTTTTACATAAATGACCACATTTGAATTAGCCAATTCATGGTTTAAGGTGATTGTGGTCATTTTTTGCAAGTTTAGCCTTATAGTAGCTTTAATTGAGATGACCAAATCCATGGGCAAATCAATTGAGGTCATTAGCATAAATTAGCTATATTTGTTACACCTCGGAAATTTCGCCGTACTTGTATGATGAAAAATTGAGTGAATGATGTTTTATTAAGTCGGGAATGGCTAATTAAGAGTTTTTGGAAATAAGAAAGTCGCGGAAATTTTTTCAGCACAGTGGTCGTATATGGCACTATACGACCCGTAAAGTGATTTACGGACCATATAGTGCAGTCGTCCTCCAGCTTGTCAAAAATCTCAACTTTCTGTAAATGTTGAATATGGTTAAATACGACCCAGCCGTAAACCAGGTCGTAAACTGCCATGTCCACCAGCCAAACTTTCTGTTTTTGGAATGCTTAAAAACGACCACAGTGGACGGACCGTAAATCAAAATACGATCCGTATATGGTGGTTTACGACCACTGTTCACCCCGACAAGAATTCATTAAAAATCAGATTTTGTGATTTTTAAAAGGGACTTAAGCCTCATTTCACTTCATTTTCATCCATACACCTCAAGCGACATTCTAGAACTCTCCAAATAATTCCTCCATAAGAATTCAAGAGAATTAAAGGGAATATCAAGACCAACAACACTAATTTCATGGAATCAAGGGTAAGAACTCAATAAAGGGTCATCTAAGTGAAGAAATTCCCAAGAAGGTGGGACTAGGGTTTTGGCTAAGTGAAGTATTTCAACTTAAGGATTGTTCAACCATCCTCCAAGGTAAGTTTCATGATTATTCCATATTGTTTGAAGTATTGGAAAGCTTAGACACTTGAAATGTAGAAGAACATAGAAATGGGTCATTATTGAGTGAATAGTGGCATGAATGAATGATAGTGGAATCGAACTATGAATATTGAAGTGTTGTGAGTACTAATACGTTATAAATGATGTTTTTATCATGGAACAAGCGTTAAATGCATGAAAACGCAAGGATGAGCTAGAAGTAGAAATAAGGGAAAATTGGAGGAAAATGGTGGATTTTGCCAAACGCACGTAAATGACGATTGTCGATTATGATATTGCGAATAATATTATGAATATTGGGAGTTGATATAGAACGTGAGAAAAGTAGTATGAGCGAAGGAAGCGTTGTCCGACTTCTCCTAGAATTAGCGACACGTTCTTATAGTCAGTTACTAATGCTGATACGAATTCTCTTATGAAGGTAACGACGTGATATCGACGGAGAACAAGTGAGCGATATCTTAGCTAAACGACCCAGGAATGTGAGGCTAGTCCTTCTTTCAAATGGCATGAATCCTTTAACTTGAATCCCTATTCCTTTCATGAGTTCTTGCATTTTAAGAAGTTAAAAGCTTATACTTATGAATGTCTATATGAGATAAGTTATACGATATGATGACACTAGAATGATGATGATGTTATTCCTTGCCTACACTCACCTTATGTACTAGTCCTTTCAAGGTGGGGCGGAATGTCCATGATGGTTTCATAATGTAATCGGGGGATCACGACCTTACGTCACCCCGATAGAGTAAAGTTGATCATGAGTCTTATATACGTATTATGATAAGATAAGTATTTTATGATAAGCCTATTACTATGAGCATTTATATTGAGCATGTCATGAGCATTTCACACTGGGCCTAGTTGGCCGGGCAGACACCGCTTTGGCGGGCGGCGATACGGATACACCACGACCTACGGGCGTGGGCAGACACCACTAGTGGGCGGCATGAGATGGTACCCCGGACGCGGGAGGCCTGGACGCGGGCTAATATTATTGATTATCACACCGTTCCGACATGGACGGGCAGCTTGCATATAATGCATACATGTTATGATGATGAGTAAGACAGCATGCATTACTTCATGTATGATTATCAGTCAGATTCAGTTGTCTCATATTGATGTTATCCTCATATTACATATGTTTCCTTTCATTATGTACGCCTCTCATACTCGGTACAATATTCGTACTGACGTCCTTTCTTCGGACACTGTGTTCATGCCCACAGGTACACAGGGAGGAGAGCTTGGCCCAGGACCTCAGTAGCTGTCAGCTGATAGATAGCACTCCATTGTTCGGAGGTGCTTATGACTATTCTTTTGCTATACATTCATATATGCATATTTTGGGCATAACGGAGTCTTGTTCCGTCCATGTATTCATTATGTTAGTAGAGGCTCGTAGATACGCAGTGTGGGTTAGATGGTCTCACAAGATGTTTTCATATGTATGTGTATTATTTTGATGGCCAAGGGGAAAATGTATATAAAGTATTTATATTTTGATTAAATAATATTTTCCTACAATTGGTATGTAAAATTGATAAAAGAGTATTAAATGAGCGAGACCAGCAGTAGAGTAAGCGGTGCTCGGTAATTGCTCCGGGTACCAGTCGCGGCCCCTAGCTGGGTCATGACAGATGTGGTATCAAAGCAGTTCGCCCTAGGAAGTGTCTACGAGTCGTGTCTAGTAGAGCCTTGTTTATGGTGTGTTGCGCGCCGCGCTAATAAACAAGAGGCTACAGGGCATTTAGGAAAATGACTATCCTTCTTCTCATGAATTGTGCGATAGAGCCATGTCTAGGTTTATATCATTCCTAAAAGTGCGTTATGGTTTCAGAAAAATGCCGCCTAAAGGAAAAGCTACAACTGCCCAGAAAGGCAAAGCTACGACGAAGAAGCGGGCAGAAAGGGAGCCTCCGGCGGGGGTAAAGGAAAGTGAATCGCAAAGTGAGGTCGTGCCCAATGTAGAAGAGCAGGTAGGAGGCTCAGCTCCGATTCCTCCACCGGGTGCTTCGGGTCAACAAGTGTACGAGGCTATACATTTATTGACGTAGTTGGTTGCCGCTCAGGCACAACGACAGAATGCAGGCCCAAGTGATCGTTCAGCTAGTACAAGAGCCCGTGATTTCCTTACTCTAAATCCTCCAAAATTTTTTGGGTCGAAGCCGGATGAGGACCCACAAGGTTTTATCGATGAAATGCTGAGGACGTTAACACTTATGCATGCTTCTGAGACTGAATCTGTAGAGTTGGCCTCATATAGACTTCGCGACGTGGCGGTACTATGGTATAAGAATTGGGTTATAACAAGAGGGGAGAATGCACCACCTCCTGTGTGGCAAGAGTTTGTAGATGCCTTTATTCGTCACTACTTGCCACCTGAAGTCCGCCGAGCTAGAGCGGACAGGTTCTTGAATTTGAAACAGGGAAGCATGAGTGCCCGAGAGTATAGTATGCAATTCAATTAATTGGCCCGGTATGCTCCGACTATGGTGGCTGACATGGGAGACCGAGTCTATAGATTTGTGAGTGGTTTAGGACCACACTTGTTTAGAGATTGCCTGACTACCTCTTTGCAAGACGGGATGGATATTTCCCGGATACAGGCCCATGCTCAGAACCTCGAGGAACGACAACGACAGCAGAGAAGTGATCGTGAGGGTGACAGAAGACAAGGTAAGAGGGCTATGGGGGAGAGCAGTGAGTACCGAGGGGGACCGAGACAGACATATTCTAGGCACTCAGGTCAGTCAGTGACTAGTGCACCTCCTAGATTCTCAGATAGGAGGGTTGATCGTTCTACTCAGTCAAGCCAGGGGCAGAGTTCGAGGGCCTCAGATTCGCAGTCCAGGGGAGACTTTAGCCAGAGGAGACCTCCAGTGCCGCGGTGTAGCCAGTGTGGCAAATTACATTCCGGACAGTGTCGTCAGGGTTCGGATGCTTGTTATGCTTGCGGGCAAGTCGGTCACATGATGAGAGATTACCCCTCAGCAAGAGATAGAGCTGGGACTCAGCCTACAGGTTCAGCAGCGGGTTCTTCTACAGCACACCCGACAGCACAGACTCGTCAGACTACAGCAGGTAGAGGCAGAGGTAGAGGGGGAGCATCTACTTCAGGTGCTGTTCAGCCCCGTGTGTATGCTTTAGCTGGGCGACAGGATCTTGAGTCTTCCCCAGATGTTGTCACAGGTACCCTGACTATATTTCCCCGTGATGTATATGCTCTGATTGATCCGGGTTCTACCTTCTCATATATTACTCCGTATATCGCTGATTGTGTTGGGGTGAGACCTGAGCCAATTAAACCTTTCGAAGTATTCACTCCGGTTGGTGATCCCGTAATAGCGAGACAAGTATATAAGAACTGTGTGGTCATTATATGTGACCGTCAGACAAGGGCCGATCTAATTAAACTTGAGATGATAGATTTTTACGTAATTATGGGTATGGACTGGTTGGCATCATGCTATGCTAATGTTTGTTGCCGGACAAAGGTAATTCGATTCCAATTTCTTGGAGAGCCCATACTCGAGTGGAAAGGTAATACAATTTCCCCAAAGGGTAGGTTTATTTCCTACCTTAAGGCGAGGAAGATGATAGCCAAGGGTTATATTTGACATCTAGTTCGGCTTCATGACACGGAAGCGGAAGTGCCAACTTTCCTGTCTGTCCCGGTAGTGAATGAATTTCCAGATGTGTTTCCTGACGAGTTACCAGGCCTTCCTCCAGAAAGGGAGATCGACTTTGCTATTGATGTACTACAAGACACCGAGCCTATTTCTATTCCTCCATATCGAATGGCTCCAGGAGAACTAAAAGAGCTGAAAGCACAGCTAAAAGATTTACTTGAGAAGGGGTTTATAAGGACTAGTTCCTCGCCATGGGGAGCACCAGTCTTGTTCGTAAGGAAGAAAGACGGATCGCTACAAATGTGCATCGACTACAGGCAGTTGAACAAAGTGACGGTGCAGAACATATATCCCCTTCCTAGAATTGACGACTTGTTCGATCAGTTGCAAGGTGCTAAATGGTTTTCCAAGATAGATCTGAGATCGGGTTATCATCAGGTGAGAATTAGGGAAGCAGATATTCCCAAGACATCCTTCAGGACAAGATATGGTCACTACGAGTTTCGAGTAATGTCGTTCGGGTTGACGAATGCCCCGGCGATTTTCATGAATTTAATGAATAATGTGTTCAGGCCGTTCTTGGACCTTTTTGTGATAGTGTTCATCGACGATATTTCGGTGTACTCTCGCACAGAATCAGAACATGCAGATCATCTAAGAATTGTTCTTGGCATTCTTCGAGATCGAGAACAGTATGCAAAGTTTTCGAAATGCGAGTTTTGGCTTAATTCTGTTGCATTCCTGGGTCATGTTATTTCAGATGATGGTGTTCGAGTTGACACTCAGAAAATAGAAGATGTGAAGACTTGGCCAAGGCCTACGATGCCTACAGAAGTTCGTAGTTTTCTGGGTTTGGCAGGTTATTATCGAAGATTCGTAGAGGGCTTCTCATCTATTTCAGCCCCATTGACAAAGTTAACCCAGAAGTCGGCTAAATTCCAGTGGACTGATGCCTGTGAGCGTAGCTTCCAAGAGTTGAAAAACAGACTGACCTCAGCGCCAGTGCTAACACTTCTAGAAGGATTAGATGGCTATGTAGTATATTGTGACGCCTCCGGTGTGGGATTAGGATGTGTGTTGATGCAGAATGGAAAAGTTATTGCTTACGCTTCGAGACAGTTGCGAAAACATGAACAGAATTATCCCACTCATGATCTTGAGCTAGCTGCGGTCATTCATGCATTGATAATATGGAGACACTACTTATATTGTGTGTACGTGGACGTCTATACGGATCACAAAAGCCTTCAATATATTTTCAAACAGAAGGAGTTGAACCTGCGGCAAAGAAGATGGTTGGAATTAATGAAGGATTATGATGTGAACATTCTATATCATCCAGGGAAGGCGAATGTAGTAGCAGATGCACTTAGCCGCCGATCGATGGGTAGTTTATGTGGAGTTCCTTCGGAAAAGCGAGAAATGGTTCATCAAGTCCATCGGTTAGCAGGTCTCGGCGTACGGCCCATTGATTCAGGAGATGCAGGTATTAGCGTCAATGACCCCACAGTTTCATCATTGAATCTAGAAGTGAAGGAACGACAATATGAAGATCCTCAGTTAAGCCAGTATCGAGATCTATCTCAGGAAAAGGAAGAGTCTCCATTCGAAGTTTCCATAGAAGGGGTTCTTAGATATCGAGGCCGGCTATGTGTACCGAATGTGGCAAACTTGTGCCAACAGATTTTAGAGGAAGCACATTATTCCCGGTATTCTATTCATCCAGGTGCAACCAAGATGTACCACGATCTCAAATTGGTATACTGGTGGGATGGCATGAAGCGAGACATAGCAGAATTTGTAGCACAGTGTCCGAATTGCAAGCAAGTGAAGGCCGAGCATCAAAAGCCAGGAGGGTTATTGCAAGCAATGGAAATTCCTACGTGGAAATGGGAAGAGATTAACATGGATTTTGTGGTAGGATTACCCTGTACGCGAGGGAAGTATGATTCTATATGGGTGATCGTGGATAGACTCACGAAAGCAGCTCATTTTCTCCCCGTTAGAACCACATATTCAGCGGAGGATTATGCTAAATTGTATCTCAAGGAGATTGTACGACTTCACGGTATTCCTTTGGCCATTATCACAGACAGAGGGGCACAGTTCACAGCCAAGTTCTGGAAGTCCTTCCAAGAAGGTCTAGGTACCCCAGTTAAGCTCAGAACAGCGTTCCATTCGCAGACTGATGGACAAGCCGAGCGCACTATTCAGACCTTAGAGGATATCCTACGGGCATGTGTATTGGACTTTGGCGGTAATTGGGATGAGCATTTGCCTCTTATTGAATTTGCCTATAATAACAACTATCATTCAAGCATACAAATGGCCCCGTATGAAGCCTTATATGGATGAAAATGCAGATCTCCAATTGGATGGTTTGAAACCGGAGAAGTACAAATGATAGGCCCCGACTTGATCCAACAAGCAGTTGAAAAGGTTAAAGTGATTCGAGACCGACTGTTAACAGCTCAAAGTCGCCAAAAGTCTTATGCAGATAATCGCCGATGAGATTTGGAATTTCAAGTGGGCGATTGGGTGTTCCTGAAGGTATCGCCGATGAAGGGAGTGATGAGATTTGGCAAGAAAGGAAAGCTAAGTCCCAGATATATCGGACCCTACCAAATCATTCGCAAGGCGGGTCGAGTAGCCTACGAATTGGACTTGCCTTCAGAGCTCGAATCTGTGCATCCAGTATTCCATTTTTCGATGCTCCGCAAGTGTATTGGAGACCCAACAAGAATAGTCCCGATTGATGATGTGCAAGTAACAGAGGAGCTAACATACGAGGAGATGCCCATTGCCATTTTGGATAGACAAGTACGAAGGCTTCGGAATAAAGAGGTTGCTTCAGTCAAAGTTCTATGGCAGAACAATAATCGGGAAGAAATGACTTGGGAAGCGGAGGAGAAGATGAAATGCATGTACCCCAATTTGTTCCAATCCCCAGAAGAGATTCAAGATGAGACGTCGATGGTGTAAGGTATGTATGTTTTAATTTTATGTTTTTGGTCGTGTGTGACCATAAAAGTGTAGATGTTGTGATATAGCCCTGTGAGGCGAAGATACTGTGGGTTGTTGTAATGGAAAGGTAGTATCCAAATCACAAAGGAAACTCTGGTAAATTTTTTCCAGAATCCCCGAGTGTCGAACATTCGACGACGAATGTTCCAATAGGGGGGAAGAATGTTACACCTCGGAAATTTCGCCGTACTTGTATGATGAGTGGAATGATGAAAAATTGAGTGAATGATGTTTTATTAAGTCGGGAATGGCTAATTAAGAATTTTTGGAAATAAGAAAGTCGCGGAAAATTTTTCAGCACAGTGGTCGTATATGGCACTATACGGCCCGTAAAGTGATTTACGGACCGTATAGTGCAGTCGTCCTCCAGTTTGTAAAATATCTCAACTTTCTGTAAATGTTGAATATGGTTAAATACGACCCAGTTTACGGCCCGTAAACTGGTTTACGGACCGTAAACCAGGTCGTACACTGCCATGTCCACCAGCCAAACTTTCTGTTTTTGGAATGCTTAAAAACGACCACAGTGGACGGACCGTAAATCAAAATACGATCCGTATATGGTGGTTTACGACCACTGTTCACCCCGACAAGAATTCATTAAAAATCAGATTTTGTGATTTTTAAAAGGGACTTAAGCCTCATTTCACTTCATTTTCATCCATACACCTCAAGAGACATTCTAGAACTCTCCAAATAATTCCTCCATAAGAATTCAAGAGAATTAAAGGGAATATCAAGACCAACAACACTAATTTCATGGAATCAAGGGTAAGAACTCAATAAAGGGTCATCTAAGTGAAGAAATTCCCAAGAAGGTGGGACTAGGGTTTTGGCTAAGTGAAGTATTTCAACTTAAGGATTGTTCAACCATCCTCCAAGGTAAGTTTCATGATTATTCCATATTGTTTGAAGTATTGGAAAGCTTAGACACTTGAAATGTAGAAGAACATAAAAATGGGTCATTATTGAGTGAATAGTGGCATGAATGAATGATAGTGGAATCGAACTATGAATATTGAAGTGTTGTGAGTACTAATACGTTATAAATGATGTTTTTATCATGGAACAAGCGTTAAATGCATGAACACGCAAGGATGAGCTAGAAGTAGAAATAAGGGAAAATTGGAGGAAAATGGTGGATTTTGCCAAACGCACGTAAATGACGATTGTCGATTATGATATTGCGAATAATATTATGAATATTGGGAGTTGATATAGAACGTGAGAAAAGTAGTATGAGCGAAAGAAGCGTTGTCCGACTTCTCCTAGAATTAGCGACACGTTCTTATAGTCAGTTACTAATGCTGATACGAATTCTCTTATGAAGGTAACGACGTGATATCGACGGAGAACAAGTGAGCGATATCTTAGCTAAACGACCCAGGAATGTGAGGCTAGTCCTTCTTTCAAATGGCATGAATCCTTTAACTTGAATCCCTATTCCTTTCATGAGTTCTTGCATTTTAAGAAGTTAAAAGCTTATACTTATGAATGTCTATATGAGATAAGTTATACGATATGATGACACTAGAATGATGATGATGTTATTCCTTGCCTACACTCACCTTATGTACTAGTCCTTTCAAGGTGGGGCGGAATGTCCATGATGGTTTCATAATGTAATCGGGGGATCACGACCTTACGTCACCCCGATAGAGTAAAGTTGATCATGAGTCTTATAAACGTATTATGATAAGATAAGTATTTTACGATAAGCCTATTACTATGAGCATTTATATTGAGCATGTCATGAGCATTTCACACCGGGCCTAGTTGGCCGGGCAGACACCGCTTTGGCGGGCGGCGATACGGATACACCACGACCTACGGGCGTGGGCAGACACCACTAGTGGGCGGCATGAGATGGTACCCCGGACGCGGGAGGCCTGGACGCGGGCTAATATTATTGATTATCACACCGTTCCGACATGGACGGGCAGCTTGCATATAATGCATACATGTTATGATGATGAGTAAGACAGCATGCATTACTTCATGTATGATTATCAGTCAAATTCAGTTGTCTCATATTGATGTTATCCTCATATTACAGATGTTTCCTTTCATTATGTACGCCTCTCATACTAGGTACAATATTCGTACTGACGTCCTTTCTTCGGACACTATGTTCATGCCCACAGGTACACAGGGAGGAGAGCTTGGCCCAGGACCTCAGTAGCTGTCAGCTGATAGATAGCACTCCATTGTTCGGAGGTGCTTATGACTATTCTTTTGATGTACATTCATATATGCATATTTTGGGCATAACGGAGTCTTGTTCCGTCCATGTATTCATTATGTTAGTAGAGGCTCGTAGATACGCAGTGTGGGTTAGATGGTCTCACAAGATGTTTTCATATGTATGTGTATTATTTTGATGGCCAAGGGGAAAATGTATATAAAGTATTTATATTTTGATTAAATATGATTTTCCTACAATTGGTATGTAAAATTGATAAAAGAGTATTAAATGAGCGAGACCAGCAGTAGAGTAAGCGGTGCTCGGTAATTGCTCCGGGTACCAGTCGCGGCCCCTAGCTGGGTCGTGACAGAAGTGGTATCAAAGCAGTTCGCCCTAGGAAGTGTCTACGAGCCGTGTCTAGTAGATCCTTGTTTATGGTGTGTTGCGCGCCGCGCTAATAAACAAGAGGCTACAGGGCATTTAGGAAAATGACCATCCTTCTTCTCATGAATCGTGCGATAGAGCCATGTCTAGGATTATATCATTCCTAAAAGTGCGTTATGGTTTCAGAAAAATTCCGCTGAAAGGAAAAGCTACAGCTGCCCAGAAAATCAAAGCTACGACGAAGAAGCGGGCAGAAAGGGAGCCTCCGACGGGGGTAGAGGAAAGTGAATCGCAAAGTGAGGCCGTGCCCAATGTAGAAGTGCAGGGAGGAGCCTCAGCTCCGATTCCTCCACCGGGTGCTTCGGGTCAACAAGTGTCCGAGGCTATACATTTATTGACGCAGTTGGTTGCCGCTCAGGCACAACGACAGAATGCGGGCCCAAGTGATCGTTCACCTAGTACAAGAGCCCGTTATTTCCTTACTCTAAATCCTCTAGAATTTTTTGGGTCGAAGCCGAATGAGGACCCACAAGGTTTTATCGATGAAATGCTGAGGACGTTAACACTTATGCATGCTTCTGAGACTGAATCTGTAGAGTTGGCCTCATATAGACTTCGCGATGTGGCGGTACTATGGTATAAGAATTGGGTGATAACAAGAGGGGAGAATGCACCACCTCCTGTGTGGCAAGAGTTTGTAGATGCCTTTATTCGTCACTACTTGCCACCTGAAGTCCGCCGAGCTAGAGCGGACAGGTTCTTGAATTTGAAACAGGGAAGCATGAGTGCCCGAGAGTACAGTATGCAATTCAATTCATTGGCCCGGTATGCTCCGACTATGGTGGCTGACATGGCAGACCGAGTCTATAGATTTGTGAGTGGTTTAGGACCACACTTGTTCAGAGATTGCCTGACAGCCTCTTTGCAAGACGGGATGGATATTTCCCGGATACAGGCCCATGATCAGAACCTCGAGGAACGACAACGACAGCAGAGAAGTGATCGTGAGGGTGACAGAAGACAAGGTAGGAGGGCTAGAGATCTATGGGGGAGAGCAGTGAGTACCGAGGGGGACCGAGACAGACATATTCTAGGCACTCAGGTCAGTCAGTGACTAGTGCACCTCCTAGATTCTCAAATAGGAGGGTTGATCATTCTACTCACTTAGGCCAGGGGCAGAGTTCGAGGGCCTCAGATTCGTAGTCCAGGAGAGACTTTAGCCAGAGGAGACCTCCAGTGCCGCGGTGTAGCCAGTGTGGCAAATTACATTCCGGACAGTGTCGTCAGGGTTCGGATGCTTGTTATGCTTGCGGGCAAGTCTGAAACATGATGAGAGATTGACCCTCAGCAAGAGATAGAGCTGGGACTCAGCCTACAGGTTCAGCAGCGGGTTCTTCTTCAGCACGCCCGACAGCACAGACTCCTCAGACTACAGAAGGTAGAGGCAGAGGTAGAGGGGGAGCATCTACTTCAGGTGCTGTTCAGCCCCGTGTGTATGCTTTAGCTGGGCGACAGGATCTTGAGTCTTCCCCAGATGTTGTCACTGGTACCCTGACTATATTTTCCTGTGATGTATATGCTCTGATTGATCCGGGTTCTACCTTCTCATATATTACTCCGTATATCACTGATTGTGTTGGGGTGAGACCTGAGCCAATTAAACCTTTCAAAGTATTCACTCCGGTTGGTGATCCCGTAATAGCGAGACAAGTATATAAGAACTGTGTGGTCATTATATGTGACCGTCAGACAAGGGCCGATCTAATTGAACTTGAGATGATAGATTTTGACGTAATTATGGGTATGGACTGGTTGGCATCATGCTATGCTAATGTTTGTTGCCGGACAAAGGTAATTCGATTCCAATTTTCGGGAGATCCCATACTCGAGTGGAAAGGTAATACAATTTCCCCAAAGGGTAGGTTTATTTCCTACCTTAAGGCGAGGAAGATGATAGCCAAGGGTTATATTTGTCATCTAGAGCGGCTTCATGACACGGAATCGGAAGTGCCAACTTTCCAGACTGTCCCGGTAGTGAATGAATTTCCAGATGTGTTTCCCGACGAGTTACCAGGCCTTCCTCCAGAAAGGGAGATCGACTTTGCTATTGATGTACTACCAGACACCAAGCCTATTTCTATTCTTCCATATCGAATGGCTCCAGCAGAACTGAAAGAGCTGAAAGCACAGCTAAAAGATTTACTTGAGAAGGGGTTTATAAGGCCTAGTTCCTCGCCATGGGGAGCACCAGTCTTGTTCGTAAGGAAGAAAGACGGATCGCTACGAATGTGCATCGACTACAGGCAGTTGAACAAAGTGACGGTGAAGAACAGATATCCCCTTCCTAGAATTGACGACTTGTTCGATCAGTTGCAAGGTGCTAAATGGTTTTCCAAGATAGATCTGAGATAGGGTTATCATCAGGTGAGAATTAGGGAAGCAGATATTCCCAAGATTGCCTTCAGGACAAGATATGGTCACTACGAGTTTCGAGTAATGTCGTTCGGGTTGACGAATGCCCCGACGGTGTTCATGAATTTAATGAATAATGTGTTCAGGCCGTTCTTGGACCTTTTTGTGATAGTGTTCATCGACGATATTTCGGTGTACTCTCGCATAGAATCAGAACATGCATATCATCTAAGAATTGTTCTTGGCGTTCTTCAAGATCGAGAATTGTATGCAAAGTTTTCGAAATGCGAGTTTTGGCTTAATTCTGTTGCATTCCTGGGTCATGTTATTTCAGATGATGGTGTTCGAGTTGACACTAAAAAAATAGAAGCTGTGAAGACTTGGCCAAGGCCTACGACGCCTACAGAAGTTCATAGTTTTCTGGGTTTGGCAGGTTATTATCGAAGATTCGTAGAGGGCTTCTCATCTATTTCAGCCCCATTGACAAAGTTAACCCAGAAGTCGGCTAACTTCCAGTGGACTGATGCCTGTGAGCGTAGCTTCCAAGAGTTGAAAAACAGACTGACCTCAGCGGCAGTGCTAACACTTCCAGAAGGATTAGATGGCTATGTAGTATATTGTGACGCCTCCGGTGTGGGATTAGGATGTGTGTTGATGCAGAATGGAAAAGTTATTGCTTATGCTTCGAGACAGTTGCGAAAACATGAACAGAATTATCCCACTCATGATCTTGAGCTAGCTGCGGTCATTCATGCATTGATAATATGGAGACACTACTTATATGGTGTTATATCCTGTATTTTTGAACGTCAGATTATTTGCTGAGGTGGGACCCACACATCGAGATTTTTTTTGGGACATCTAAAAACAAATTCGTATGAATCACATATGAGAAGGTAAACACGACTCAAGAAGGACCCTTGGGCCAAATCAAAGTGGAAGTCCTCCAAACGAATATTTTTAAGAAAACGTTTTCGGGTGATCTGACTTCAAGGGGCAAAACCGGTATTATAATTTTGGAATTTGGAAGAGTACCAAGATATAGAAGTTGTAGATAATTGAATTAGCTTTCCAACCATAGGTCGTGGGTCCCCAGGTGACGTCGGTACAAGGAGATATGGACGTTTTAAGGTCGAAAGGTCAGTGGGCTAGGCCCAACTCGGGACCAACTGGGTTGGCCCAAAAAAATCAAAAAATAATAATAAGGCCCAAATTTGTGAGGGATGGCCGGCCAACATGGCCCAAGCCCATGATTTTATTAATTATCCATGTGATAATTAATATAAAGGATCAATTAATGAGTCATATCTCATTAGAAACTTCAAGAACACTTGAGAAAAAGGAAAGAAGGAGAAATCTCCAAGGCCATTTCGGCCAAGTGCAAAAATTGACAAGAAAATTGACAAAAATTTCTTCAAAAATTATTTTCTACCAATTAAAGGATTCCTAGCAAGGTGGAGTGGTCTTTGGAGCAAGAAAAATTCATATTCTAGCAAGTTGCAAGACTTAGCTAAGTGAAAGATCAAGGAAGAAGGTAAGAACTTATTCTTTACATGTTATGGATATTTTTGCATGTTGTAGTGTGCAAAAGTGAGTGAAATTCATGAATAGCAAGAATATAGTTGTGTGGCGGTGAGTTGTATATCACATGTATAGCCGTGTATATTTGGTGAATCATGAATGCATGGTGAGCAAGTTTTATTTAGTATGTTGGTTGTTGTGTTGTGGATTTTATATTGCAAACAAAAGCCTAATGAGCTTAGTGAAGTATTAGTAGTTGGAGGCTTGTCTTGGAAGATTATGTAAATTGAATATTATGTTCTTACATGTATGGAAGATAATGATATTAGTATGGTGTTGTTGGAATATATATTATAAGGTTGTTATTGTTTTCATTGGAGTTGGAAGGTTTTGAAAGAAGTAGTAAGTTGATTAAGTTGTTATAATGTATCTTGGATTGAATATGGAAATTGTTAGTGTGGTTGAGTTATGTTAATAGTTTGGCTGGGTTTGAATTCCCGGGTTGTTGTTGATTGAAAACTTGCTAGGTAAATGTTGAGGATGGTGTTTTTACAGAGGAAATGCTGCCGAAATTTCGGTAGCCAAGTGTTTCCTTAAGATTCTAACTCTAAGTACCCTAATGAAAGTTTGGGTAAATGTGACCAAATCGCAGATTTTGGCGGATTTGCAGCTTGAATTCGGAATAGCAAAAGAAGCGGAAAGAGGTATGTAAGGCTTCACCCTTCTTTCTATGGCATGTCTTAGTTGAAATAAGTTGGGTACGAGCCTCGGGGACAACTCGGTTCCCCGGAATCCGCACCTAAAGTTTTCCACTTTTTGTTCAATAGAATTGAACTAGAAAGTGTGCCAATTGTTGGAAAAACCTCCTACACCCTTAGAACTTGTATAAATGGGACCCGATTACCCTAAGACCCTCACAAGTAACGCTATGACACGTAACATACGTAAATCGTATACGCTACCTCATCCGGCCCGAGGTGGGCCCGCTACTCTCGGATTTTTCCTTACAGTCTTGCTTGACTTACTTGAAGTGAATCCAAAGGGAACCTTTGATCCCGATTTCGTTACCAAATGATAAATACTATGACTCCTCTAACGAGGGCACTTCCATGACGATAATGATAACAATGATGTTAGATAAGAGAATATGCCTATGATACGTACTACCGGAACGACTCTATGACTAAGATGACTAAGCTAAGTATCTTATGTAAACATGAAAATGATAAACTAATTTTTGAATATTATTTATATTTCCTAGCTATGACTTTATTTTCTAAAAGATTTCAAAGTCTATGAACTGTCATCTATGATGCCCCGATTTCATTCTACGTTTACTTTAATATTATTCCCCGTTGATAGTCTCACCTTAAAATACTCGTTCCTTCAAGGTGAGACAAAGAGATCACGAGTGTTCTATAATATAATTGGAGGTCACCGACCTTACGTCACTCCGATGACTACATGATTCTTCTTTGGGCTTTCATGCGTGCCTATGAGACATATGTATATAGGATACGTAAATGCATATAAGACATGTAAATGTATGTAAGATATGTGTATATATTTTTAAAATATGCACATGACGAAAGAGCTAGAGCGCTATAGACGCTGATACATGCACATGACACATGTATATGTATATGATAAAAGAGCTAGAGCGCTATAGACGTTGATATATGTACATGATATATGCATATGTATACGGGGGAAATGGAGGTAAGGGCAGAGCGTTATGAACGCATATCCACCTGATCAGTTGGCATTACATGATATGATATCGTCCCAGACGCGGGATGCCCGGACGCGGGTTGTGTATATTTATGGTTAAATGGATCGGCTGCCGATGCCTCGGCAATATGAGATGTCCTATTTTATATGTATGTGTATATGAACAAGGATAGATTCTTAAAGGAAAGCTAAGTACGCATAGCACCTGCCAAGGGTATATATATATACAGGTTATGTTTCTACCTCAGGACATGTGCTATTATCCTCTTATGTCGTTATTTCCGTTTTATACTTTCCGTATGCTACTATTCATGCCTTACATACTCGGTACACTATTCGTACTGACGTCCCTGCTTGTGGATGCTGCGTTTCATGCCGCGCAGGTCAGCAGATAGGCGGATTAGATCCTTAGAAGCCTTACCAGCAGTGTTGACAGCGCTCCAGTTGTTCCGGAGCCCCACTATCGTGGTACTATTTTGTGTATGTATTTTCGGGCACGACAGTACTCGACCCTTTTTATGTATAAGTGTACTATGTCTAGAGGCTCGTAGACAGATATGTACAGTCAGTCAGGTACAGTTAGATATATGGTGTTCTAGCATGTTAATGTTGTTGTAGAAAGTGAAAATGAAGTTGACTAGTCTATGCTCATAATGATGCTGCTAATGTTCAAAACCAAAAATATGGCACAGTTCATACGGCCTGCTAAGAGGAAAAAGTAAAAGGATAAGCAAGGGGTGCTCGGTACAAGTATCGGGTACTCGTCACGGCCCCTAGTCGGGTCGTGACATATGGTGTGCACGTGGACGTCTATACGGATCACAAAAGCCTTCAATATATTTTCAAACAGAAGGAGTTGAACCTGCGGCAAAGGAGATGGTTGGAATTACTGAAGGATTATGATGTGAACATTCTATATCATACAGAGGAAATGCTGCCGAAATTTCGGTAGCCAAGTGTTTCCTTAAGATTCTAACTCTAAGTACCCTAATGAAAGTTTGGGTAAATGTGACCAAATCGCAGATTTTGGCGGATTTGCAGCTTGAATTCGGAATAGCAAAAGAAGCGGAAAGAGGTATGTAAGGCTTCACCCTTCTTTCTATGGCATGTCTTAGTTGAAATAAGTTGGGTACGAGCCTCGGGGACAACTCGGTTCCCCGGAATCCGCACCTAAAGTTTTCCACTTTTTGTTCAATAGAATTGAACTAGAAAGTGTGCCAATTGTTGGAAAAACCTCCTACACCCTTAAAACTTGTATAAATGGGACCCGATTACCCTAAGACCCTCACAAGTAACGCTATGACACGTAACATACGTAAATCGTATACGCTACCTCATCCGGCCCGAGGTGGGCCCGCTACTCTCGGATTTTTCCTTACAGTCTTGCTTGACTTACTTGAAGTGAATCCAAAGGGAACCTTTGATCCCGATTTCGTTACCAAATGATAAATACTATGACTCCTCTAACGAGGGCACTTCCATGACGATAATGATAACAATGATGTTAGATAAGAGAATATGCCTATGATACGTACTACCGGAACGACTCTATGACTAAGATGACTAAGCTAAGTATCTTATGTAAACATGAAAATGATAAACTAATTTTTGAATATTATTTATATTTCCTAGCTATGACTTTATTTTCTAAAAGATTTCAAAGTCTATGAACTGTCATCTATGATGCCCCGATTTCATTCTACGTTTACTTTAATATTATTCCCCGTTGATAGTCTCACCTTAAAATACTCGTTCCTTCAAGGTGAGACAAAGCGATCACGAGTGTTCTATAATATAATTGGAGGTCACCGACCTTACGTCACTCCGATGACTACATGATTCTTCTTTGGGCTTTCCTGCGTGCCTATGAGACATATGTATATAGGATACGTAAATGCATATAAGACATGTAAATGTATGTAAGATATGTGTATATAGTTTTAAAATATGCACATGACGAAAGAGCTAGAGCGCTATAGACGCTGATACATGCACATGACACACGTATATGTATATGATAAAAGAGCTAGAGCGCTATAGACGTTGATATATGTACATGATATATGCATATGTATACGGGGGAAATGGAGGTAAGGGCAGAGCGTTATGAACGCATATCCACCTGATCAGTTGGCATTACATGATATGATATCGTCCCGGACGCGGGATGCCCGGACGCGGGATGCCCGGACGCGGGATGCCCGGACGTGGGATGTGTATATTTATGGTTAAATGGATCGGCTGCCGACGCCTCGGCAATATGAGATGTCCTATTTTATAAGTATGTGTATATGAACAAGGATAGATTCTTAAAGGAAAGCTAAGTACGCATAGCACCTGCCAAGGGTATATATATATACAGGTAATGTTTCTACCTCAGGACATGTGTTATTATTCTCTTATGTCATTATTTCCGTTTTATACTTTCCGTATGCTACTATTCATGCCTTACATACTCGGTACACTATTCGTACTGACGTCCCTTCTTGTGGACGCTGCGTTTCATGCCGCGCAGGTCAGCAGATAGGCGGATTTGATCCTTAGAAGCCTTACCAGCAGTGTTGACAGCGCTCCAGTTGTTCCGGAGCCCCACTTTCGTGGTACTATTTTGTGTATGTATTTTCGGGCATGACAGTACTCGACCCTTTCTATGTATAAGTGTACTATGTCTAGAGGCTCGTAGACAGATATGTACAGTCAGTCAGGTACAGTTAGATATATGGTGTTCTAGCATGTTAATGTTGTTGTAGAAAGTGATAATGAAGTTGACTAGTCTACGCTCATAATGATGCTGCTAATGTTCAAAAACAAAAATATGGCACAGTTCATACGGCCTGCTAAGAGGAAAAAGTAAAAGGATAAGCAAGGGGTGCTCGGTACAAGTATCGGGTACTCATCACGGCCCCTAGTCGGGTAGTGACAGAAGTGGTATCAGAGCAGTTCGGTCCTAGGAGTTTGTCTACGAGCCGTGTCCAGTAGAGTCTTGTTTATGGGTGTGTTGCGCGCCACACTTATAAACAGGAGGCTACAGGGCATTTAGGAAATATGACCTTCCTTGTATTCTAAGATCGTGCGATAGAGCTATGCTACCAGGCTTCCACATTCCTTTCCTAATCCTATGCTATGGTTTCAGTACTGTCGATGAAGAGATCAGCTTCAGATGATGGGGGCACCAGTAAGGCCCCTAGAGTATCTCCAGAGCCGAGTAGGGGGAGCCTCGGCTATTCGATTGAGTCAGACCCGTCAGAGGACCCAGCCAGAACTCCTCCGGATTTCCTGACTCCTAGAGCGGAGGATCCCGCGGAGGACAGCTATGATACGGATCCGTCGGAGGACCCAACGACAATTCCTCCAGAGATTCTGACCCCTAGAGCAGGGGACTCCACAGACAGTGGCTATGATACAGATCCCTCAGAGGATTCGACGATGACTCCCCCGGAGCTTCTTACCTCCAGGGAGGAGTATAGTTATGGCACAGACCCGTCAGAGCACTCTTCTGGGATGACGGATGAGGAGGCTTCCGGGGGTACGCCAGTTACACCCGTGATGGAGGACCGTGCCAGTCCGGCCACCTCGGAGAGTGCTACGGATTTCTCCTGTCCCTTGTTCCGGCCATCAGAGAACCAGGAATCACCGCTATTCTCTTCGGATTCTGACGTGAGAAATGACGAGGGTCGGGCGAGCGATGAGCAGACAGACGAGAATGAAGAATATACTTCACATGGTAGTTCCCAGGGCCAGGCTCGAGATTGATCGACTACAGGTATATGAGATTTTCTTTAAAACTTTCTATGTATACGTAACCTCTGCAGGAATACTAATTAATAACGGCAGGTAGAAATTCAAAAAGGGGTCAAAGATTTAACGGTTATAAGTAATGGCGACTGAGATGTCCCCGCCACCAGGGTGAATTTAGAAACCCCGGTAAAAGATAGTTATATGTATGGATAGGAGTAAATAGCGAAGATTTAAGCAGAGGCAATATGGTAGTTGCATGGTTAGGAAAGTGAAGATAAGAGCGGGACCCGCTGTGAGGACGTTTGGGGAGCTGTTGGAACCTCGACTTACTTTAAATAATGTGACAAAGGCCGTATGGGGCAGTCGGTAAAATTACACCAGCGTTCACGTATTAAAATGCACCAGAGTTTCAAGGTTAAGCGTGCTAGGGTGAGAGCAATCTCAGGATGGGTGACCCCCTGGGAAATATGCTGAAATTTTCACAAATGTGGGAACAAGAGACGAATGTGAAGCTAGGTAGTCCAATGTAAATTAGAGTGTGTGGAGTGGTTACAAACCCTATAAAAGTCATGTAGGCTGAGACGGACAAGACTAACGGAAGAGGAGAAAGCATGACAGAAAGGGGACTTATTAACGTAGGGCCAACGTTCAGAGCTTACTCAATGGACTTACGGCATAAAAGCGACCTAAGCGACATATGAGATGTCTACGAAGGAGACCTCCCCGAAGTATTATGATGCACTATGAGGCCAGTTTAACATTCGAGGACGAATGTTCTAAAGGGGGGGAGAATGTTATATCCTGTATTTTTGAACGTCAGATTATTTGCTGAGGTGGGACCCACACATCGAGATTTTTTTTGGGACATCTAAAAAAAATTCATATGAATCACATATGAGAAGGTAAACACGACTCAAGAAGGACCCTTGGGCCAAATCAAAGTGGAAGTCCTCCAAACGAATATTTTTAAGAAAACGTTTTCGGGTGATCTGACTTCAAGGGGCAAAAACGGTATTATAAGTTTGGAATTTGGAAGAGTACCAAGATATAGAAGTTGTAGATATTTGAATTAGCTTTCCAACCATAGGTCGTGGGTCCCCAGGTGACGTCGATACAAGGAGATATGGACGTTTTAAGGTCGAAAGGTCAGTGGGCTAGGCCCAACTCGGGACCAACCGGGTTGGCCCAAAAAAATCAAAAAATAATAATAAGGCCCAAATTTGTGAGGGATGGCCGGCCAACATGGCCCAAGCCCATGATTTTATTAATTATCCATGTGATAATTAATATAAAGGATCAATTAATGAGTCATATCTCATTAGAAACTTCAAGAACACTTGAGAAAAAGGAAAGAAGGAGAAATCTCAAAGGCCATTTCGGCCAAGTGCAAAAATTGACAAGAAAATTGACAAAAATTTCTTCAAAAATTATTTTCTACCAATTAAAGGATTCCTAGCAAGGTGGAGTGGTCTTTGGAGCAAGAAACATTCATATTCTAGCAAGTTGCAAGACTTAGCTAAGTGAAAGATCAAGGAAGAAGGTAAGAACTTATTCTTTACATGTTATGGATATTTTTGCATGTTGTAGTGTGCAAAAGTGAGTGAAATTCATGAATAGCAAGAATATAGTTGTGTGGCAGTGAGTTGTATATCACATGTATAGCCGTGTATATTTGGTGAATCATGAATGCATGGTGAGCAAGTTTTATTTAGTATGTTGGTTGTTGTGTTGTGGATTTTATATTGCAAACAAAAGCCTAATGAGCTTACTGAAGTATTAGTAGTTGGAGGCTTGTCTTGGAAGATTATGTAAATTGAATATTATGTTCTTACATGTATGGAAGATAATGATATTAGTATGGTGTTGTTGGAATATATATTATAAGGTTGTTATTGTTTTCATTGGAGTTGGAAGGTTTTGAAAGAAGTAGTAAGTTGATTAAGTTGTTATAATGTATCTTGGATTGAATATGGAAATTGTTAGTGTGGTTGAGTTATGCTAATAGTTTGGCTGGGTTTGAATTCCCGGGTTGTTGTTGATTGAAAACTTGCTAGGTAAATGTTGAGGATGGTGTATTTACAGAGGAAATGCTGCCGAAATTTCGGTAGCCAAGTGTTTCCTTAAGATTCTAACTCTAAGTACCCTAATGAAAGTTTGGGTAAATGTGACCAAATCGCAGATTTTGGCGGATTTGCAGCTTGAATTCGGAATAGCAAAAGAAGCGGAAAGAGGTATGTAAGGCTTCACCCTTTTTTCTATGGCATGTCTTAGTTGAAATAAGTTGGGTACGAGCCTCGGGGACAACTCGGTTCCCCGGAATCCGCACCTAAAGTTTTCCACTTTTTGTTCAATAGAATTGAACTAGAAAGTGTGCCAATTGTTGGAAAAACCTCCTACACCCTTAGAACTTGTATAAATGGGACCCGATTACCCTAAGACCCTCACAAGTAACGCTATGACACGTAACATACGTAAATCGTATACGCTACCTCATCCGGCCCGAGGTGGGCCCGCTACTCTCGGATTTTTCCTTACAGTCTTGCTTGACTTACTTGAAGTGAATCCAAAGGGAACCTTTGATCCCGATTTCGTTACCAAATGATAAATACTATGACTCCTCTAACGAGGGCACTTCCATGACGATAATGATAACAATAATGTTAGATAAGAGAATATGCCTATGATACGTACTACCAGAACGACTCTATGACTAAGATGACTAAGCTAAGTATCTTATGTAAACATGAAAATGATAAACTAATTTTTGAATATTATTTATATTTCCTAGCTATGACTTTATTTTCTAAAAGATTTCAAAGTCTATGAACTGTCATCTATGATGCCCCGATTTCATTCTACGTTTACTTTAATATTATTCCCCGTTGATAGTCTCACCTTAAAATACTCGTTCCTTCAAGGTGAGACAAAGAGATCACGAGTGTTCTATAATATAATTGGAGGTCACCGACCTTACGTCACTCCGATAACTACATGATTCTTCTTTGGGCTTTCCTGCGTGCCTATGAGACATATGTATATAGGATACGTAAATGCATATAAGACATGTAAATGTATGTAAGATATGTGTATATATTTTTAAAATATGCACATGACGAAAGAGCTAGAGCGCTATAGACGCTGATACATGCACATGACACACATATATGTATATGATAAAAGAGCTAGAGCGCTATAGACGTTGATATATGTACATGATATATGCATATGTATACGGGGGAAATGGAGGTAAGGGCAGAGCGTTATGAACGCATATCCACCTGATCAGTTGGCATTACATGATATGATATCGTCCCGGACGCGGGATGCCCGGACGCGGGTTGTGTATATTTATGGTTAAATGGATCGGCTGCCGATGCCTCGGCAATATGAGATGTCCTATTTTATATGTATGTGTATATGAACAAGGATAGATCCTTAAAGGAAAGCTAAGTACGCATAGCACCTGCCAAGGGTATATATATATACAGGTTATGTTTCTACCTCAGGACATGTGCTATTATCCTCTTATGTCGTTATTTCCGTTTTATACTTTCCGTATGCTACTATTCATGCCTTACATACTCGGTACACTATTCGTACTGACGTCCCTTCTTGTGGACGCTGCGTTTCATGCCGCGCAGGTCAGCAGACAGGCGGATTTGATCCTTAGAAGCCTTACCAGCAGTGTTGACAGCGCTCCAGTTGTTCCGGAGCCCCACTTTCGTGGTACTATTTTGTGTATGTATTTTCGGGCACGACAGTACTCGACCCTTTTTATGTATAAGTGTACTATGTCTAGAGGCTCGTAGACAGATATGTACAGTCAGTCAGGTACAGTTAGATATACGGTGTTCTAGCATGTTAATGTTGTTGTAGAATGTGATAATGAAGTTGACTAGTCTATGCTCATAATGATGCTGCTAATGTTCAAAACCAAAAATATGGCACAGTTCATACGGCCTGCTAAGAGGAAAAAGTAAAAGGATAAGCAAGGGGTGCTCGGTACAAGTATCGGGTACTCGTCACGGCCCCTAGTCGGGTCGTGACATATGGTGTGCACGTGGACGTCTATACGGATCACAAAAGCCTTCAGTATATTTTCAAACAGAAGGAGTTGAACCTGCGGCAAAGGAGATGGTTGGAATTACTGAAGGATTATGATGTGAACATTCTATATCATCCAGGGAAGGAGAATGTAGTAGCAGATGCACTTAGCCGCCGATCGATGGGTAGTTTATGTGGAGTTCCTTCAGAAAAGCGAGAAATGGTTCGTGAAGTCCATCGGTTAGCAAGTCTCGGCGTACGGCCCATTGATTAAGGAGATGCAGGTATTAGCGTCAATGACCCCACAGTTTCATCATTGAATCTAGAAGTGAAGGAACGACAATATGAAGATCCTCAGTTAAGCCACTATCGAGATCTACCTCAGGAAAAGGAAGAGTCTCCATTCGAAGTTTCCATAGAAGGGGTTCTTAGATATCGAGGCCGGCTATGTGTACCGAATGTGGCAAACTTGCGCCAACGAATTTTAGAGGAAGTACATTATTCCCGGTATTCTATTCATCCAGGTGCAACCAAGATGTACCACGATCTCAAATTGGTATACTGGTGGGATGGCTTGAAGTGAGACATAGCAGAATTTGTAGCACAGTGTCCGAATTGCCAGCAAGTGAAGGCCGAGCATCAAAAGCCAGGAGGGTTATTGCAAGCAATGGAAATTCCTACGTGGAAATGGGAAGAGATTAACATGGATTTTGTGGTAGGATTACCCCGTACGCGAGGGAAGTATGATTCTATATGGGTGATCGTGGATAGACTCACGAAAGCAGCTCATTTTCTCCCCGTTAGAACCACATATTCAGCGGAGGAGTATGCTAAATTGTATCTAAAGGAGATTGTACGACTTCACGGTATTCCTTTGGACATTATCACAGACAGAGGGGCACAGTTCACAGCCAAGTTCTGGAAGTCCTTCCAAGAAGGTCTAGGTACCCAAGTTAAGCTCAGCACAGCGTTCCATCCGCAGACTGATGGACAAGCCGAGCGCACTATTCAGACCTTAGAGGATATCCTACGGGCATGAGTATTTGACTTTGGCGGTAATTGGGATGAGCATTTGCCTCTTATTGAATTTGCCTATAATAACATCTATCATTCCAGCATTCAAATGGCCCCGTATGAAGCCTTATATGGATGAAAATGCAGATCTCCAATTGGATGGTTTGAAACCGGAGAAGTACAAATGATAGGCCCCGACTTGATCCAACAAGCAGTTGAAAAGGTTAAAGTGATTCGAGACCGACTGTTAACAGCTCAAAGTCGCCAAAAGTCTTATGCAGATAATCGCCGATGAGATTTGGAATTTCAAGTGGGCGATTGGGTGTTCCTGAAGGTATCGCCGATGAAGGGAGTGATGAGATTTGGCAAGAAAGGAAAGCTAAGTCCCAGATATATCGGACCCTACCAAATCATTCGCAAGGCGGGTCGAGTAGCCAACGAATTGGACTTTCCTTCAGAGCTCGAATCTGTGCATCCAGTATTCCATGTTTCGATGCTCCGCAAGTGTATTGGAGACCCAACAAAAATAGTCCCGATTGATGATGTGCAAGTAACAGAGGAGCTAACATACGAGGAGATGCCCATTGCCATTTTGGATAGACAAGTACGAAGGCTTCGGAATAAAGAGGTTGCTTCAGTCAAAGTTCTATGGCGGAACAATAATCGGGAAGAAATGACTTGGGAAGCGGAGGAGAAGATGAAATCCATGTACCCCCATTTGTTCCAATCCCCAGAAGAGATTCAAGATGAGACATCGATGGTGTAAGGTATGTATGTTTTAATTTTATGTTTTTGGTCGTGTGTGACCATAAAAGTGTTGATGTTGTGATATAGCCCTGTGAGGCGAAGATACTGTGGGTTGTTGTAATGGAAAGGTAGTATCCAAATCACAAAGGAAACTCTGGCAAAAATTTTCCAGAATCCCCGAGTGTCGAACATTCGAGGACGAATGTTCCAAAAGTGGGGAAGAATGTTACACCTCGGAAATTTCTCTGTACTTGTATGATGAGTGGAATGATGAAAAATTGAGTGAATGATGTTTTATTAAGTCGGGAATGGCTAATTAAGAATTTTTGGAAATAAGAAAGTCGCGAAAAAATTTTCAGCGCATTGGTCGTATATGGCACTATACGGCCCGTAAAGTGATTTACGGACCGTATAGTGCAGTCGTCCTCCAGCTTGTCAAAAATCTCAACTTTCTGTAAATGTTGAATATGGTTAAATACGACCCAGTTTACGGCCCGTAAACTGGTTTACGGACCGTAAACCAGGTCGTAAACTGCCATGTCCACCAGCCAAACTTTCTGTTTTTGGAATGCTTAAAAACGACCACAGTGGACGGACCGTAAATCAAAATACGGTCCGTATATGGTGGTTTACGACCACTGTTCACCCCGACAAGAATTCATTAAAAATCAGATTTTGTGATTTTTAAAAGGGACTTAAGCCTCATTTCACTTCATTTTCATCCATACACCTCAAGAGACATTCTAGAACTCTCCAAATAATTCCTCCACAAGAATTCAAGAGAATTAAAGGGAATGTCAAGACCAACAACACTAATTTCAAGGAATCAAGGGTTAGAACTCAATAAAGGGTCATCTAAGTGAAGAAATTCCCAAGAAGGTGGGACTAGGGTTTTGGCTAAGTGAAGTATTTCAACTTAAGGATTGTTCAACCATCCTCCAAGGTAGGTTTCATGATTATTCCATATTGTTTGAAGTATTGGAAAGGTTAGACACTTGAAATGTAGAAGAATATAGAAATGGGTCATTATTGAGTGAATAGTGGCATGAATGAATGATAGTGGAATCGAACTATGAATATTGAAGTTTTGTGAGTACAAATACGTTATAAATGATGTTTTTATCATGAAACAAGCGTTAAATGCATGAAAATGCAAGGATGAGCTAGAAGTAGAAATAAGGGAAAATTGGAGGAAAATGGTGGATTTTGCCAAACGCACGTAAATGACGATTGTCGATTATGATATTGCGAATAATATTATGAATATTGGGAGTTGATATAGAACGTGAGGAAAGTAGTATGAGCGAAGGAAGCGTTGTCCGACTTCTCATAGAATTAGCGACACGTTCTTATAGTCAGTTACTAATGCTGATACGAATTCTCTTATGAAGGTAACGACGTGATATCGACGGAGAACAAGTGAGCGATATCTTAGCTAAACGACCAAGGTATGTGAGGCTAGTCCTTCTTTCTAATGGCATGAATCCTTTAACTTGAATCCCTATTCCTTTCATGAGTTCTTGTATTCTAAGAAGTTAAAAGCTTATACTTATGAATGTCTATATGAGATAAGTTATACGATATGATGACACTAGAATGATGATGATGTTATTCCTTGCCTACACTCACCTTATGTACTAGTCCTTTCAAGGTGGGGCGGAATGTCCATGATGGTTTCATAATGTAATCGGGGGATCACGACCTTACGTCACCCCGATAGAGTAAAGTTGATCATGAGTCTTATATACGTATTATGATAAGATAAGTATTTTATGATAAGCCTATTACTATGAGCATTTATATTGAGAATGTCATGAGCATTTCACACCAAGCCTAGTTGGCCGGGCAGACACCTCTTCGGCGGGCGGCGATAGTGAATGATGTTTTATTAAGTCGGGAATGGCTAATTAAGAATTTTTGGAAATAAGAAAGTCGCGGAAATTTTTTCAGCACAGTGGTCGTATATGGCACTATACGACCCGTAAAGTGATTTACGGACCGTATAGTGCAGTCGTCCTCCAGCTTGTCAAAAATCTCAACTTTCTGTAAATGTTGAATATGGTTAAATACGACCCAGCCGTAAACCAGGTCGTAAACTGCCATGTCCACCAGCCAAACTTTCTGTTTTTGGAATGCTTAAAAACGACCACAGTGGACGGACCGTAAATCAAAATACGATCCGTATATGGTGGTTTACGACCACTGTTCACCCCGACAAGAATTCATTAAAAATCAGATTTTGTGATTTTTAAAAGGGCCTTAAGCCTCATTTCACTTCATTTTCATCCATACACCTCAAGCGACATTCTAGAACTCTCCAAATAATTCCTCCATAAGAATTCAAGAGAATTAAAGGGAATATCAAGACCAACAACACTAATTTCATGGAATCAAGGGTAAGAACTCAATAAAGGGTCATCTAAGTGAAGAAATTCCCAAGAAGGTGGGACTATGGTTTTGGCTAAGTGAAGTATTTCAACTTAAGGATTGTTCAACCATCCTCCAAGGTAAGTTTCATGATTATTCCTTATTGTTTGAAGTATTGGAAAGCTTAGACACTTGAAATGTAGAAGAACATAGAAATGGGTCATTATTGAGTGAATAGTGGCATGAATGAATGATAGTGGAATCGAACTATGAATATTGAAGTGTTGTGAGTACTAATACGTTATAAATGATGTTTTTATCATGGAACAAGCGTTAAATGCATGAAAACGCAAGGATGAGCTAGAAGTAGAAATAAGGGAAAATTGGAGGAAAATGGTGGATTTTGCCAAACGCACGTAAATGACGATTGTCGATTATGATATTGCGAATAATATTATGAATATTGGGAGTTGATATAGAACGTGAGAAAAGTAGTATGAGCGAAGGAAGCGTTGTCCGACTTCTCCTAGAATTAGCGACACGTTCTTATAGTCAGTTACTAATGCTGATACGAATTCTCTTATGAAGGTAACGACGTGATATCGACGGAGAACAAGTGAGCGATATCTTAGCTAAATGACCCAGGAATGTGAGGCTAGTCCTTCTTTCAAATGGCATGAATCCTTTAACTTGAATCCCTATTCCTTTCATGAGTTCTTGCATTTTAAGAAGTTAAAAGCTTATACTTATGAATGTCTATATGAGATAAGTTATACGATATGATGACACTAGAATGATGATGATGTTATTCCTTGCCTACACTCACCTTATGTACTAGTCCTTTCAAGGTGGGGCGGAATGTCCATGATGGTTTCATAATGTAATCGGGGGATCACGACCTTACGTCACCCCGATAGAGTAAAGTTGATCATGAGTCTTATATACGTATTATGATAAGATAAGTATTTTATGATAAGCCTATTACTATGAGCATTTATATTGAGCATGTCATGAGCATTTCACACCGGGCCTAGTTGGCCGGGCAGACACCGCTTTGGCGGGCGGCGATACGGATACACCACGACCTACGGGCGTGGGCAGACACCACTAGTGGGCGGCATGAGATGGTACCCCGGACGCGGGAGGCCTGGACGCGGGCTAATATTATTGATTATCACACCGTTCCGACATGGACGGGCAGCTTGTATATGATGCATACATGTTATGATGATGAGTAAGACAGCATGCATTACTTCATGTATGATTATCAGTCAGATTCAGTTGTCTCATATTGATGTTATCCTCATATTACTGATGTTTCCTTTCATTATGTACGCCTCTCATACTCGGTACAATATTCGTGCTGACGTCCTTTCTTCGGACGTTGTGTTCATGCCCACAGGTAGACAGGGAGGAGAGCTTGGCCCAGGTCCTCAGTAGCTGTCAGCTGATAGATAGCACTCCATTGTTCGAAGGTGCTTATGACTATTCTTTTGATGTACATTCATATATGCATATTTTGGGCATGACGGAGTCTTGTTCCGTTCATGTATTCATTATGTTAGTAGAGGCTCGTAGATACGCAGTGTGGGTTAGATGGTCTCACAAGATGTTTTCATATGTATGTGTATTATTTTGATGGCCAAGGGGCAAATGTATATAAAGTATTTTATATTTTGATTAAATATGATTTTCCTACAATTAGTATGTAAAATTGATAAAAGAGTATTAAATGAGCGAGACCAGCAGTAGAGTAAGCGGTGCTCGGTAATTGCTCAGAGTACCCGTCGCGACCCCTAGCTGGGTCGTGACTATTTGAAATAATGAATCAGATTGAGATCAATCAAGGATATTTTTGCAATTATCTAGATAAAAGGTTATAATTGCAAAAAATCATTTAGCTTTAAAGCCAATTGAGGCCATATCTGCAAAAATGGTTTGAACAGTCGTGTTTTAAATTAATTGGGTCCTAATTTGATCATGCTTAAAATATCATGGTTAATAATTGATTTTAGCTTGGACCATTTATTGGACTGTATCTTTGACCCTTCATACATATATATACACTATGTATATGCAAATATACATTGTGTGTATATATATGTCTAAAAGAGGCCCCTTCGTTTTTTTAAATAAGACCGAGCCCAGTCCATAATAGACCAGACCCAGCCCATGAGACATTTAAAGGGGGGATATATGTATATCCTCCCCTCATTTCCATTCCACAGACCTTAGGGGTCTCAGTGCAAAAGAAAAAGAGGTGAGGCGGCTAGGGCAAAACCCTAGCACCGCCTCCACCACTGCCCCACCCCCCTCCATTTTCCTCGTTGCATCCCATCATAGTTAGAGTGTATAATGTGGGAAACTAGAGGAGAGGACGAAGCATTAATGGCTTCATCCTTTTCCATACGCCTTCTCCACAAAATCCGGCCAAATGCTCCTTTAAGGTACAATCTTTGCGATTTCTTTATTTTTTTCATCGATTTACTCTGGGTTTAAGGTGAAAATAAGCCGTTGATTTTAGTTTCTTCTGATCTGGACCGTATACGTTTGGATTCAAGTGAAGACTTATGGAAAACCCACAAGTCCTACATCTTTTTTGTAAGATTTGAGATAAGTTTTGGGGTTCTATAAATATAACCCCATCCCTCACCGTAAAAACAAGTTGGACAACCCTGAAGAGGCTTGAACTTTGAGTTTTACTCAAGATTTAGGCTTCATTAGTGTTATTAGACTTTAACCAAAAGAGTTTGAGTCTTTTTCTAGTTCTAAATTATTATTTCTTTTCCGTATCTTGCATTTGGTGTGGTTGAGTTTGATTTTGGAAGCATAAAGTAGGCTCCAAGTCCATTCTTGCTCTGATTGCACTAAAAAAAGGTAACAATTTACTATTTTATTGCTTTATTTAAGGTTCTTCCAATATTAATGATAGCTTGGTATGGTTAAGTGTTATATGTGTAGTTAAATGTAGTTTAGTACTAGTAATATGCTTAGTTTGATGTTTAAGCAATGATCTTTTTTTGCTTGAACTATGTGAAAGGTTTATCAATCCCATACTTGTTGATGGTTTTGATTATGATAGCTTGGATACGATAGTGATTATCATGACCTGTTTGAATTGATCTCTGATGATATTGTTTGAATGAGAATGCATTTGGGTAGCTTGAAAGGTCTTTTAACACTATTAATGAAAGGTGGATCTAGTACAGCCTTAAGATGATCTTTATGTTTTGTCTAAAATGGACAACCAACTAGTAAAACATGTTTGTTAAGTGGTGACAGTAGCTATGTTTTGTTTAACTTGGTGAAGATATGCTGGATTCTCAAAAAATGAATTAAGAAAGAACTTCAAGGGTTGGCAGGTTGACATGAAATATATGTGTGCTAAAGGTTGATCATGTGTGAGTCTGTCATGTTTTATCATGTGTGAAATAGTCTCTGTGTGCTATGTGTAGAGAAATCATCTTTCCCAAGACTGATCACTTAAGACTTGAGAATTAAAAAGACAAAAGAAGAAGGGAAATTGTGGGAAAGATCGGTCCAAGTCTCTTTCTGAAACTGTTTGTATAGTTTTGGATGTTGTGGTTTAAATTTCAGAAAATGAATAACTAGCCATAGCCAAGAAGAAGAATAATGGTGATGTTTAGGATTTTGTAAAGCTAAAATGAGTGGTATTTCATTATGTCTTGCTTATTATGTGTGAGTTAGTCTTAAAAGAGAACATATGTGCTTTGAGATACTGTGTGATATAAAAAGAGAAAAATCATTTCATAGTTAGAGCTTTGGATTGAGATTGCCTTTGAACATTAATCAGTGTCATTGCCCGTAAGTATTTATGTTGGATCTGTTTTAGTGATCATGCTAGTAACTTAGCCATAAGACCTCTAGAGTTTGGATAGGGTTTAATGAGTCAACTATGGTAAATTTGTGATAGTGATGAGCTATTTTAAATCTTCCCAAGGCCCTTAGTGTTGTCACTGGGGTATGAGGATGAGGGCATAAGAGAGGAAAGGTTTTGGGAAAGTAAAAGGTGAGCCTGGGCAGGAACTGGAGGTAGTGACCAGTGGAACCCAGGATCCCTTTTTACTGAAAGGAGATTCAGGAAAAAGAGATGGGGAGGTGATAACCCCACCCCGTCCTGCTTCTTTTCAGGACCCTGAGGTTTCTTCTCATTCTTCTGAACTTTTTCTCATGGTCTTAGGACACACAAGGACCTCAGGTGGATTAGGAGAGCTTAACTATATATGGGGAAGGGGTACACCTAGAGCTAAACAATATATTCTGCCAGCACTTGTAAAGCTTAAGTCATGTATTTTCACTAGTCTTCGAAAAAGATTTTAACTTGAGGTGATTGGTTGTCTGTGTTGTTATTCCTTGAGTCAGGTGTTTGACAAAGAAGTGGGATTAGGGTATATATTAGTTGATTCAAGTCAATACCATTGGGGGGACTGAGTAATAACCATGATATTGTTGCCTACCTTTACTTATGATCATGTGCATCCTGTTTTCTTTAACCTGTGCATCTACACCTTATTTTCTCAAAATTTGCTTTTTGGTGATACTACTTGAGTCTGTGATTGCGAAAACCAAATTATGCTATAAACTTTCTTCTTAGAGACTTATTTAGATTAGACATTTGGGGGAACCATTATTAGGAACTAAGGATTATTCAAGATCTCTTGACTGATTGCTTACATAATATGCTTTTGTAATCTATCTCACTGTTAAGGACTTTGGAATTCTGATGACTGGTCTATGTGTTCAAATGCATTTTCCTGGCCATGTTGGCTTATCTGCTCCTCTGTGATTTAGTTAGGAATGGTTCCCATCATGACACAACCTGTCAATATTCAGACCAGCTATGATGCTTAGATGAAACAAAGGGTGACTCATGCTTAGATGAAACAAAGGGTGACTCTAGAAACCTTTTAATGATAGATTGACTCAGTCCATAACTCTATCGGAGCTTGACCAGGCTTTAGTAATGTAAAAATAACTCAGGCCTCTGTCTAAATGGTTTTGTCTGTCTGAGCATGTGTGTACCTGAACCTATTTGAGTACCTGGTTAAGAAATGGTCTCAATGGCAGAGTTTTGTATAATCAACAGGATTTATGAGTAGACCAAACCTCATGGCATAGATGAGCCTTTTAAAGAGTGTCTTGGGGAGAGGATCAAAGGGGACTAGGCATAGTTAGTCCATAAAACCTTTCCTCAACATAAAAGGAACCATGACACCTCTGTAAGTCTATGAGGGTACATGTTTATTACATAGATGCCTTATGATATTACATATTCTACCATTAGACCAAGCAGGGAGGGAGGGGGGCATAGGTTGGAAACAACTATTTGCCACAAATGACTTACTAAAAGTGAGTAATAAATTTGTGTATACAATTGACTGTTTTAGATACAATGGAGGATACCCTAATTGAAATAAGTTCTGAACCATAAGCTGAATCACTAAAAGACCATTAAAACCATTTGAAGCTTCTCCTTGAATAAGCATAACTGGTCTCTGTCTCACTCTTCATTGTCTGAACCATAGTGTACACAAGCTTTATATGCCTGCCTATCTCCTTCCTTCTGTGAGATTTGACTATGATTTAAAAAGGGTGCTCCTGTGCTGTCTTTTAATATTGAAGCTGATTAGATTCTGATCAGCTTATGTTGTACTTGATTGTTTAAACTATAGTTTCTGCCTTTTACATTATTGCCTCTTGATTGTTATGGACAACTCTTTCCTATGGCTCTCTTTTATTTGTGAATATGTCTTTGCTACCTGGCAGTGTCAAACAATTTAAGCAATGAAGTTTCCTGGGTGAACTTTAGTATCTGTTCTGTAAATTTCCAAAAGTTGGAGTCTATACCAACCTATGAGAATACCTCACAAGTTGCTTAGCTGATTAGTTTAGACTTAAGTGTGCCTCAATTTAGGTTTGATATACCGTGGTTAGGAAATTTGAAGAGAGTTAGGAGGATAAGGGTAATGGCAGGGATATACAAGTAGTATACTATCTGATTTATTATAGGTATATATGGAGAGGTTCAGGAGAGATGAAAGATAGAGGACTTCTAAATTTCAGACCTTCAATGAATTGTTGGTGTAATTAATTGATCCATTGGGCCTTGGACTTTAGGGATAGGGGCATAGAGAAAAGATACATAAGGCATGTACAGGTTACTGAAGAAAAAGGAAGGGCATACATGTGATATACGCTTAATATACACATCATATGTGTATATCATGGATGTATTAGATGTATATGAGTAAACATGTCAGTTATGTATAGAGCATATACAAACAGAAAAAGGGGATAGAAATTTCATCTAGGTCTCAACTCTTGATCATATCTCCCTCTAGCGGGCAGTTGGGCCTGACCCAATTCAGACTCAGTTAAAAATAGACTAGACTTCACCCAGTCCTAAGGGCAGGGGATAAAGTGGACAGTTCTGTTTTGGTCCCCCTTGTGATTAAGTGTTTCCTTTTTGGAGTTATTTTGTTATCTTATGTCATCATATTGTAATATCTATTTGATCCTCCTACTATGGCCTTGAGTTTATTTTCAGTGTTGTTTGTAAAATAAATTGTTTCCACATGTGGTGATACTTGTGCATAATTATGGGACTTTGATGCATTCTTTGGCAATATTGGTCTGGGGAGTTGAGATGATTTGGGGACAGGTCTTAGCCATTCCCCGATGTCCAGCCATGCCTGGGGTTCATGAAACCCCTTGGAACTTGTGCGGCGTCGGGAATACGGGTGGTGATGTCTGTTTTCCTTTTATGTTGTGAAGGTCTCGACTAGTAAAACCAACAGTGTAATCAAATGCCATAATTATGTAACATGTAAAAGTCGGATATATAAGTGCGTAAGTTATACATGTCATTAGTTCAAAAATTTATAAACTAACCGGGTTCTTTTTTTCCTTTTTCCCCCTTCACCACATGACCACTCGGGTCAGGATCAACCTGCCTATTGGGCCTTAGGCCCAATAAGGAAAATTTGTTTCTCCGAAGATATCAAGTTCGAAAAGATAGAATTAAATAGCTTGGCGCGCAGAAGGCCCAACCATGGGTGAAAATGGCCAATTAGGGGCTTGGTACGCCCCTAGTCTTTCTCTTTTCTTTATTTTGTTTCCATTTCCTTCATTTGAGCTTTTGTGTATTTGTCACACCCTAACCTTACTAAGGTGTGATGGGCACCCGACCCCATATCCGGAGCCGAGCGAACCCACAGACTTTCATTTCGTACATAATCTTTCCGGACTTTTAATCAAATAGAATGTAGTACATAGTAGAACTTACTGAAACATATATATATATATATATATATATATCTTTCAAGTCAAACAAATCTGTAATCATACGGACATTATAGTATAATACAAAACGACACATCGGCTGATGGAGCCGCATACTAAACCGACATGCCATACCCACGACTCTGTCTGCAAAGTCTCTAACATTAACAGAACCTCTAACACATATCCTCTGACTCGGCAGTTCTCCAGGAGCAAATGGAGCTTGCCATCTTCGCTGGAACGTCTTCTATAATGTCTTCAACTCATCTGGGAGTACCTGCGCGGCATGAAACGCAGCCCCCGAAGAAATGGGGTCATTACGGAATATGTACTGAGTATGTAAGGCAAGAAGTGCAGTAAACAGAATCATAATCGGAGTCAGGAGCACAGAAGCATAACAGACAGAACCATAATCAGAATCAGAAGTACAGAAGGTAAGTACCTTATCCGAGACATCAAAATGCTTACTTTCAGAACACAAATCATGTATGCCAAAATCATATATCAGGAGAAATACAGAAGGTAAGTAGCTTATCCAGAATATCAGAATACTTACTTTTCAATCACAAAGGATGCATATCAAAGTCATGCATATGGCACAGGAACATGGTGGCCACTCCCGTCTCTGGCGCCATAATACATCATGCTCCAGAAGATTTCATATCTCCGAACATCTCCGTCACACATCATAACATATACACGGTATCCCGGGAACCGGACATATACCACGAGAACCCGGGAACCGGACAGATACCACGAGAACCCAGGGACCAGTCACATTATACTCCATATACATATACACGGTACCCCGGGAACCGGACAGATACCACGAGAACCTGGGGACCAGTCACACGGTAACCGGAGACGGACATATACCACAGTACTCCGGAATCGGATACATCATACTCCATATACACGGTAACCGGGGACAGACATATACCACAGTACCCCGGAACCGGACACATGTTACTCTGGAATTATATATATGGAACCCGGCCCTCAAACAGGAACCCGGCGAACCATCCGCACGATACATACGGGCCCGGTACTCGGCGAAGGAAATCATAACATATGCACGAGCAGAGTAGTGAGAAACTAAATACAATAAATCAAGATTCGATGGAATAATCGACGTATCATCAGAATGTTCGTAGCAGATTACTTATGACAAAATACTTATACCAAAATATTTATATCAGAATACTTGTGTCAAAATACTTATATCAGAATACGTATGTCAGAATACTTATATCAAAATACTGGTATCCAAGTACTTGTATCAGAATACTTATGTCGGAATTCTTGTATCAGCATACTCATAAAGGATTATTTATATCAGATTACATACCCATATCAGAATATTCACATTAGAGCACTTATATCAAGATACTTATATCAAAATATTCATATCGACATGCTCGTATCAAAATGTTCATATCAGGATACTTATATCAGAGTTGGGACTCATATCAAATCACTTGTATCAGACTATTTATATCAGAATAGTCGAATCAGAATACTTATATCGGAGTTTCTAGATGCTTATTTCAGAGGATGCATACAGATCACAACAAACTCGGAACAATAGCCAACAGTTTTCCTTAATTATTGTACGGAAGTGAATCAAATAGGACAACACAAATAGGTCTCGGGGATTGTGGGCCCACCTCGGGTCAAGTCGAGGTGGCGTACACAAATTACGTACATTAAGCTTTATGGAATCACTTATGAAAGTCTTAGTGTCATTCAATTCCATTTGGGCAAATTATAGAGGTTTCAGCACTTATTCCAACAAGGCATGAAGAATTTGATTCAATTCTATTGAATGAAAAAGGGTCAAATTCAAACTCGGATTTCTAGGAATAGAATCGTCCCCGAGGCTCGTATCCAAACCTAATAATATGTCTAAGAAATGCCAAAAGAAGGAAAAGTGAAGCCTTACATATCTTTTCTGCTTCTTAAGCTTCTCCAAATTCAAGTTCCAAATTCTTCAAAATCTACAACTGGTCACAAATACCAAACATGATTATAAGCCTTTAGGAATTTAATCTTGAATCAACACTTGTCTTAATTTCCTAAGTAAATCCACTTATATTCTGCCGAAATTTCGGCAGCATCTCCCCTGTAAAGATATCATCCCCAATATTTCGACTCGGCCAAAAACACAACAATAAACCCGAGAATGGAACTCGGCCAAAGTATTGACAACATTACCAACAACAACACCAACAATCATATCTTCCGAATTCCACAATTTATTCAAAATACATTACAACATTAATAGCTACGTTACATAATTTAATAACATTTCCTTTATACTCAATTCATGATTGTTCACATATTCAAATACGAATCCGAAACCGTTTAACAATATTCAAGAACACTCCAACAACCCGCACAACATTTCGAACGGCCAAACCAACATACTACCTAAAATCTTCCAAACTCAACAAGAACAAAGACAACACATTTCTTACTTTCAGCCTCATGAATTACACCAACAATTCACACTAACAACATTATCTTCCGTATTCACAAGAACACTATATACAATTCACCTCAACTTCTAAAACGACTCTCCAAAACTTACAATTTCAACTTGGATCATTAAACTCTTATTATCAACATAGAATTCACAACAACAACAACCAAAACACTAAATAAATAATTGAATCATGGTTCTTACAACCACACATGCACACGGCCACAACATACTACACGGCCACACACCCAACACACACTATCTTCATGATTTTCATTCATTTCTACACACCACAACATTCACAAGCATCCATAACATAGAAAGGAAGGTTGAATTCTTACCTTTTTCCTTCAACTTCCCTCTTGGCTAAGGTTGTAAGTTTGCAACAAGAAGTGATTCTCTTGCTTCAACAATTATATCATGTTGAAGAGGGCCTTCAAATTAGTAAGAATACATGAAGAAACAAATTTTTGGAACAAGATTTCCAAGGCCTAATATTTCCATGGTTGGCCGAATGGCCCCTTTGGTTTGTTCTTCATTTTGTTTTCTTGAAACGTCTTGAAAAATGAAGAAATTCATGGACCCTTTTTCTTATTTAACACATGATTTAAATTTAATTCCATGGGCTTGGGCCTTGGCACTATGGCCGGCCACCCTTAAAATTTTGGGCTTCATTTTCTCTTATTTTTTTGAGCCCAATTAGTTGGCTAATTTTTTGTAATTCATGAAACAAATTTCTCCAAAATTCCAATTTTACCCTTAGCCTTCCTCCATATTTCCACATCAACATTTTTCATGAACAACTTATATATTGAACACAATCAAGAACATAGCCTTGCTCTTAACTTCCCGCAATTATCTTAAATTATCCGAATGTACAAAATGCGGGATATAACAGTATTTGTACAAAACTTGTAAAAATTCATATAGTGGAGTCCTTATTGTATTAACTAGTCGTCTTAGAATAACGGTACTTATGCCGTATAGATTGACTTTAAGTCCCCAAAATTATTTTTCAAAACTCGAATTTAGCATAACGATTTTGTCAAGATCAAATGGGTAATCGGCCAAACTGTTTTAACGCAAGTTAACAACAATAAAAGGAATTTTCAAAATCAAAAGGTTGTAAATGACTTTTTTTTTAAAGAAAAATGGACTGGTTCTTGAGATAAAGCACACACATTTTACAAAACCAAACAAAGTTTCCAGACCCAAACCAAGAATAAGGGTAAATTGTTTTGGACCTGATCCAAATAACAAATTTGGCAAAAGTTTAGGAGGCTGAAGATCCCCGCTGACCTCCTCTTTTCAGAAAATAATAAACCCATAATGGGCCAAGTCCAATCAAATAAATAATAAAAAGACTTTTGGGGGCCGAAGCTCACTTAGATGTAAAAAGGGGTTTGTGACATTAAGCTTTTAAACAAGCTTCACACACACGTTTTTTTTTTTTTTGGCTAAACCCAGGAAATGGACGGACCCTTTTATGGAGAGTTATAATTTTGGCTATAAACCCAAGACCAATTTTTATAAAGGACGTACATTCTTTAAAATAAATATGCTTCAAACCAAAACATTCGTATATACAAGCTCTTAGATAAGGCGCTCCAAATGTATTAAACTGGTCGATCCAAACAGAGTATGAGTTAAGCATGGACAAAATTATGTATTTAAACCATAACAATTTTATATTCTCTAATAAACGACATATATAAATGGATGACAATTTTGTACTCTCTTTACAAACAAAATATACCACCCTTATATATAAAAGGGAGACTATTTCACCCGGATATTTTAAATCCAAATCTAAGTGCCCTATACATAGAGGGAACATGTTCAAACTTTTTACAAAAAATGATATGCAAATGACAAAGAAATTGTGGGAATAAACACTAAATAAACAGTTCATGCAAATACTCATACATTGGAATTCAAAAGTCAACTGTATAGTACGGATCCTAAATACTCGGGTGCCTAACACCTTCCCCAGGGGATCATCAAAACCCTTACCTGAAACCCTAGATTACAAAAGATTTTTCACGGTATTTGAATAAACCCTTCACCCTCGAGTTTCCTAATTTCCTGAAAATTAGTTGGCAACTCTTTTAAAAACAAAGTCTGAAAGAGCACCAACAAGTTCTTAGTAACTTTTGTGCACCAACGTAAATGCGAACCGTTACAATTGGTATGAAGGGTATGTGCGTGAGTTTCAGTTCGTGAAGTCAATCATATCCAACAAAATTTTCAATCCATATGCCCTCACAAAGACCAAAGAATGTCCCATAACACACATGTACAAGTATAACAGAGAAAAGACGAAAGAGAGGAGAAACACCCACACTTACAAAGAAGTTCAAATGCAACAAACGCAAATGCCGTAGGCTTGCCCTTATTTTCAATGCTTTTAATTTTGGACAGTTCAGTTGCCATCACATTAGACTTTTTCGTGGCTTGTAATGCAGGCTTACGAACGGGTAGAATACATATGTGGATTATAATGACTAACCCTCCTTGAACACTACACTTTATTTCCCTTGTTTCCCTTTTTCTTTTCCCTTCTTTCTTTTTGATCTTACAACCTCGATGTGGTCCATCAAACTAATGATCTTATTCATATTTTTGTGCAACATTTTCTTACTGGTTTTCATCTTTTTTTTTTTAATATAGAAATGGTATTGACATAAACCACACCTGATCGTAGACTAGGCAGATCATCTCCACCCCAAGCTTAGGCTTTAAGCCTCAATTTTCACATATTTTGCATTCCACCCCCAACTTAGACTTTAAGCCTCTTATTCATCACTAGAAGTGTCAAGAAGGGAAAAGGTGAAGAAATGGGTACATTTTAAACAAGGGTAGAGGTTAATTAGCAGCTAGTCAAGAAAAAGCATTAATGTCTCAAAACGGGAGACTAGGGGTAATATATGTGAACGGGTAGGCTTATAAAATACATCAGGGATTTAAAATCATACCAAAGAAATCCTCAAATCATGTCAACAACCAAGCTATCATAAGAAAATGGCACGACGAACTAGGAAAATTCTAGATTGCAAGTACAACACATGAACATCATACTAACAACTCACAACACATTGGCATACGGATTGATCATTTCATTTCAAGTTGACTCCCAAACAAGTACTCAGCAAACAAAATATCCTAATAGTCATAATGTCATAAAAACAGTCATGCATGTCAATTCACAAACACAATATTTTTCGGAAGGGTCCATTTACTTCTAACACATCATACATGCCATAAGTTACTCAAACCACTCCCACATAAGTCCAAAATTACTCTATTCTACCTAAACACACAACCTAAACATTCCAGGTTCAATAGAATTTTAACACCCTCAAGAAAAGAACCATGGCAAAGAAAAGCCGAGGGGAGTACAACTAACACATATATAAAACAAAAATAAACTAGCCCACCCCTAACTAAAAATCATGCATTGTCACTAATGCATCAAAACACGCAAAAATAGCGAGTAATAACTCCTTAGGGTGTACTAGCCACGCTGGTCATCCTAAGGCGTTGCCCCTTCTAGCAGGAGCTGTAGTATCAAGCTCAATAGCCGAAGTGTCTGTGGTGATGGGCCCATTAGGAAGGGTAGACTGGCTAGGCAAGACTACCTCTATAGGTGTCCTGCTAGAGGAAGCACCGAAAACACTAGTGGTGAGTGGTACTGAGTGACTATCAAGTTGTATGTAATGCAAAGCTATTTGCATTTGCTCTTTCTCCTATTAATGAAGTCGAAACACAATAATCTCATCTTCTTCCCCTTCTAAGGTTGGCACTTCATCCTACTTTCTCTTGCGTTTATTCTGTCATGGTGATTCAGCATCTTCCACCAAACTCACGACGTTCACTAGAGCCAATATGTCCACCTTCATAGTTAGAGCGGGATCCTCGAGGGTAATCTTTTCTCGTGTCTGCAGCGCATGAATATCATCTTTTAGCTGATTTAGCTCACCCGAAATTTATCTAGATCACCATTAGGACCTGCTCTCTCAAGCTCTACCAATCTTATCTCAAACCTATCAAGTCAGGCATGTATCTGCTGATAAGATTGCTCGGTGCACATCCTTAAAGGCCCCAAAGCTATCTCGATCTCCTTACTCATAAATTTCTTTAGCTGCTTCATTATGATGATCACCTGTTGGTCAGCCTGTTCTGATTTAATGGAAAATTCTTGGAAATTCTCTTGGATTAAAAGCTAAGATCTCACCCAATGGCGGAGCTGAGGATGTAGGAGAAGCAGCAGACAATGTCTGGCTCGCCAAAGAAGTAGGGGCAGTAGCAGTGGATGGTGCAACAATAGTGGCTTCAATGGTGGCATAGCATGTGGCCTCCAAATGGTCTTAGTAAGTGGCTCATCCTGTTCTTCTGATTGTTCTGGCAATGAATCACGGGTACCCTGGGAAGCACAGAGTGTCTCATCCTTACTCTTCAAGATATCATAGACGTGCTCTGCATGGACACAGTGATCTCGTCGACATAACTGAGTGATGAGGCATGGCAAGATCAGTGATGTGGATGGCTGTGGTGCTCTCTCACGGATTTTTTCAATAATAAACTTCCCAACATTCTCTGAATACCGAGACATGAGTGATGCGACCACAACTTCCCTATCCAGCGTGAGTAAATTATCTGCCTACGTAGGAACTAGCCGATACATGACAAGACTCCACCAAAACTTTGCCTCGAGAGTGAGTACCCTTTGTAAAACTGCACAGCCTTGTCATTTATCTAAGCTAGAGTAGCCCGAGCCATCACTGCCGCCAACCTTTGGCGAACCGATTGAGACTTTTACTAGCCAACATATATTCAAATTTCGTTGTGTTAGCTGGCTCGGTGTAATTATCCACAAAGTAGAACCGATTGATCTCTTTGCTGGAGATGTCTACCTTGACCATTCGGACCTTAACCTCATTCAAAAGAGGTAGCAATTGTATTCATTGGCTAGGTTTCATCATCTTTTTCAGAACTGCGTCGTAGCATGCATTAAATTCCAAGACAAGAGTTGGACAATACTCGCTGGGAGCATCATTGAAGACCTCAAACTTGTGGAAGCGTAGAATGCCTTTGGTGCGAGGGTAGGGATCTAACCCATGAAAACTGGTTTGTCTTTCTTAAAAAATGCTTCTCTTTAGATTTACCCCTCGTTTTGTCAGTTCTAACCCCAATTCATATAAGTATTTAGACCTCTCAACAGAGAACCATAGGCTATTGTTAGAATGTTGCTTCATTCGCACCTCATGTAATCTCCTAGCTTCATCAATGTCAGGGGCCGGAGGATTAACAGGTGGCCCATGCTCTTGTTTAGCCCTCACTCCTGGTAATAGGTTAGGTGAAGAAGATTCGTTCTCTTCAGACTGGGAGGAATCATGGGACGGTGATGATCTTCGTGGCCCAATGGGCCTTGTCCTTTTCAAAGGTAGGACTTTGACCTCATTTTCCTCATAGTCAGAGGGTTTGTCGCGCAGGCGTGTTTGCATTTTGGGCCTGCCTTTCCCCCTGCTACCATCAACTGGCTGTGAGCCACCTCTTTTAATCAGATTTTTTTATGGCATATATGTTGAGGAACATCTTTAGTAACCATTTTGATGCATCGTTTTTCATATATAAGTGAAAACATGAAGAACACAAAAGTATTTATTGAAAAAAATAAAAGAAAAGCAACAAGATTGATTGCAAAAACTTAGACTCATTACAGATAATTGAACCGTAAAAAATGTCCTAGACCGTAAAAAGGATCGATGGTCCGTAAACAAGACCGTAAAATATTACCCCAGACATCTGGTGGGAAAAATGGTCCATAAAAGAATTTTACGCTCCATAAAACCTACCTTAAGTCCTAAGCAGAACACCCATATTTTGCAGTCGATGTTACGGTCCGTAGAAAATTTCGACGGTCCGTAACACGTACCAGAACTGGTTATCCAGAATGCTAAGTTTCAGGGGTTCCTTTTATGATTGAGTTACTGTCCGTAAATTTATTTTACGGTTCGTAAAATCGAAGTGTAAATGCTACAACTCAGCATACTTTTCTCAATTTTTGTACAAGGTTCATTGACTATAATTCACTCCAAAACATTCAAATCATCATACGTTCATCGGGTCATGGTATCGCACCCTCTCGTAGTTGGGAATTACGATATCAGGTCACTCAGACTTCACCCATTTCACTCAAAGTTCTAAGTGGAATCTGTCAAACAACTGGCAGGCATAACAATCTTGGACTCCTCAATCGAAGACATTGATCGAAATCCCCTTTGACTCAGTGAGGATTTTGATGAACTTGTCTCGCGAGCCATTCTTTAGCAGCACAACATACAAACCCAACCTCCACCATAACATATCAACGGCATTGAAAAACATCATTAAAAGGGTTCAAAAACTTTACCAAATGCAAACCCTAGGTGTGAAATTTTAGTTACATAGCAGCAATAGGGTACATATGCCATCTTTACCATGAGTGATGAGAGAAGGGTAAAAGCATCAACTTACCTGCTTGTCGACACTCGCAGACGTTGAACTTGGAACATAGAGGAAGAGAAATCTAGTTCCCTTTTATTTTCAATTGAAGAACTTGTATGTAGTGTGAATTGTGTTGGTGAATTGTAACGCCTCGTCTTTGAAGGGACGTCGAGGCACCTAATAAGCCACTACCCCTTAGGTGGACCGCTTAAAAACATTATCCATTTCAACAAGTTAAAAGCGAATTGAACATTTTGTGAACGAATGAACAAAGTCTACAAAGCGAGAGTAAGTTTGAAACATTTAATCAAGAAAAGTAGTTTAAATGTGCAGAAGTAGTATAAATGAAGAATTTGTTACTCAGGTGTTAAAAAATATAGAAAGAAAATCAAAATCTACCCAAATCCCAACTCATAGTAGTCATGGAGCACCTACGGAGTTTTCAAAATACAACACCGGGTTTAAGCCCGACTATGAAGGTAAAATGTAATATGGAAAGATAGACTCTACTACGAACATGTGGCAGCTCGACTTGACATATTGAGAGATAGCCACGAACAGGACCAAGAATTGCCCACCGTGTAGTGAAAAGTAAGACCTACAACCAAATTGTAGGGTATGAGTCTCACTAGACTTCGTAGGATCACCGACCATTCCACTATCATTACCTCTTTCAGTCAATCTAAAGTGAAATAGACCAATGCTTTATTAATATCACTCTTACCAAATTTCTCAACCTCATAACTATGGAATAGATATCAATATCTCATAATCTACATAACAGATAATGCACCCAAGGATCTTCTCGGCAAATCACAACTCAATAATAGCCCTGACCGACTCATACAGCTGGACCAAATAATCAACATAGTCCCTCACCTTCTTTCAGGCTGGACCAAGTATAATCAGCATAGGCCTCGCCACACTATCTGTCAAACGTACCAATATCACAACATAGGTCACACCACACCCCCTGTCAAGTGTGCCATCATCATAACATAGGCAACACCAAACCCCCTGTCAAGTGTGCCTTCATCACATAATCATAGGCATATAAAATAAACATCAAGGCAAAACCTCACCGAAGAATATTGTGACAGTTAATGTACGTGAATTAAGCATCATGAATTCCAAGATATAATTTAAAGCATAGAAGCTAAAGTAAGAGGAATCAACTCATAATAAAGCATAAAAGATGTATATTATTGCATAAATGCTCAATCGATAGCCCACATCAATTTACCATTTTAATTCAATGAACCACAATAGAGGAGTCTCAAATCAACTCAATAAATCACCACAGATATCTCAATTATATCTCACATAAATTCTCAATCGATAGCGCACATCAATTTACCATTTTAATTCCATTAACCACAATAGAGGAGTCTCAACTCAACTCAATAAATCACCACATATATCTCAATTATATCTTTAACATTTGTTAAATACCCTTAAGTAGCTCAAGTCATATAAAATAATTCATTATCTTATGGTTCCATTATATTATATTAATGATTTACACAATAAGTTCACAATAATTAGTTCATGTTTAATTAAGGAAAACAAGTAAGTAGGAGTTTATTCTCCCCTACCTCACATCCGGCAGAACACTCCGACCAAGCACATGCAAACGATCCATAAAACGGAGCACTTGGTAGTCTCAAATTTGATAACGTTGAAATCTCCAAAGTACTATGGCCAAGAAGTGACCAAACATCCATCACAATGATCTCAAGTCATACCATACTATGCAAAATATGAAAGAGCATGCGACGTTAGGCCGAGGATACGCATTTTCATAACTTTTCAAAAAGTCAACAGTCAAAGTTAAAAAGTCAACCCTCGGGTCAACATATTGAAATCCAAAACTGAGTTAAAATTCCAATGACCCAATTCCCTACAAGAACAACAATTTGAAAACTAAGTTAATTAGAGTTCATTAACATCCCCAAACACCTATTTGATTCTCACTTGAATGTGTTCTTGAGTTCATGAACAACCTAAAACCAAAATCTCAAAAACTTATATTCCATGGATGGAACACCACCAAATTTGAATATGATACTCCATGAGTAATGTTAAACATAATTTCCGAAGAAAAAACATTCAATACGAGTCACTATTTATGATCCCTACCAATTACTAAATTTCATTCACAAGACCCGTTTTTACGGTTCATCTAGCAACTCAACCAAACCATGATTTCTACTCACCATTATGCTCTATATGCTCCTCTATGCATAATAGATTAAGATTGAGTAGTGGGATTGCCTCTTGAAGACCAATCTTGAAAATCTCCATTGAAGAATACTCTTCATTCTAGAGTTCTCTTAAAATAGAGCTAATGTGATGTACAATTCTTGTGGTTGATGAATATGGATCTAGATACTTGTGGACCCAAACCAGCTATAGAGCTCCTAGATTTTACATTATGAATTTCATGGCTGCAGCAATACAGTGAGTTGCTCTTCATTCCTTCTCCAAAATAAGAAAATGGGCCAAGTGCTTTGAAGTGATATAAATCCTTTGCTGCCAAATTTCATTTTGACCCTTTTGTCCTTTCCATTTATAATGTCCTCTAATATCAAAATTTTCCCAATTAATAGGGGTTGCCTGATACGCTCAAATTACACCGATTGACAATACTAAAAAATTATCAAAAATCGACGGAAAAAATCGATGGCCCGCGTCCGTTTTTTCAATGAAATCGGACCGTCGATTTACATAGCGTCGATTTTTAAAAACCGACAGACCGCGTTGATTTTTAAAAACCGACGGACCGCGTTGGTTTTTTCCGACGGACTACGTCGCTTACGTGGTCCGTCGATTTTTTATCCAATAAAAAAAATAAAAAAAAACCGACGGACTGCGTCGATTTTTTTATTTTAAATAAAAACAATACAAATTCTATGAACTGCGTTGGTTTTTTTTTTATTTTAAATAAAAAACCGACACAGTGCGTCGGTTTTCTGAAAAATTTTCAGAATTAATTTTGGTTTTCTAGAAAATTTCCTTGATGCAATTGTTGCATTTTCTACAGCCACACCTGCAAAAAAAGCTAGCACAAAAAGCAGTACCAAAAGCTGCTCAAAACTAGCATTAAAATGCTCCAAATCAATTCTAAAAGAGCTACAACCCATAAAATCATCCTAAGTAACAAAAACACATCAAACGCTATCTAAACACATCAAATATGATCTAAATAGACCTTCAAAGTTCAAAAATATTTAAATGTCCAACCAATATTTTATGTGTTGTAGCCTTGGGCTTGAACAATTTATCTAATTCTTGCAAGTTCAATTCAAGGCGCCTACAATATTCCTTTAGATCCAATCTAGCTTTTGGGTTATTTTTGTCTTGCCTTTAACATCCATAATAGTGTTGAACAAATTATCAAAGTAATTTTTTTCAATATGCATCACATCAAGATTATGCCATAAAAGATTATGCTTCCAATACGGTAACACTCAGAATATACTCTGTTTAGTCCAATTATGTTCAACACCATAACCAGGTGGTCTATAAGGTGAAACTTCTGTGACCTTAGGTAAGTGACAAACCCTCCCCCAAATTTCCTCTCCTGACAATGTTCGAGGTGGGGGATCATTTTCAGTTTTATTCTTTCTAAATGCTTGTTTCATTTTCCTGAATTCGTGATCCATAGGCAAGAACTGACGATGACAATCAAACCATGAATTTTTGTGGCCATGTGTCACGACCCAACCGGAGGGCCATGACGGGTACCTGGTGCTAACCTACCCGGGCACCTCTTATCATACATACCCATTACATCTAGGTGAGTCACATAGCTAAATAATACTTTCTATCCATCATTCATACTATTTCAATTGGGCAACAATACATTTATATTACCATCAACAACTATGCCCACAACAATGTACATAAGCCGACGAGGCTAACAAAATGATATTCAAAATATAGGTTGACAAGGCCAAATAAATCTCACTAAATACATACATGTCTAAGAGCCTCTAAGGAGAGTATGTCATATCATATAGGCGGGATAGGACCCCGCCATGCCCATAAGTATGTACACAAAAGAATAGATACCAAAAGTTGTAGCTCCGAATGAAATGGAGCTCCGCTACGTAGTCCCTGAGTAATAAAGCTATGGATCAAGCCTGTCTCCCTGGCCACCTGCGGGCATGACGCAGCGTCCACAAACAAAAGGACGTCAGTACGAAGAATGTACTGAGTATGTAAAGCATGATCAATCATCATTATAGAAGCATAATAAACAACATAAGCAATAGCATAAGATGAAAGGTAGTAGAACCATCGTCATAAACACTTACTTGCTTTCCATAGGGACCTTCCATTTCTAATGCGTGATTGTGTACATATATCCATATCCGTATCCGAACTCGTTTACATTCCATATCCATTTTTGTATTCGTAGTCATATTTCCATTCATACTCGTATTCATTTACACTTTCATATTCATAGCATTTCCGTATTCATAGCATATTCGTATTCATATTCCTATTATATACATAGAATACCCGATCATGAAGGTTTGGTGTTTCACATACCTGGCCTTACCAAGGCTCAGGGTTATACATACCTGGCCCTACCAAGGCTCAGGGTTATCTGTACCCAACTGCAGTGGTGCACGCGCAATACATATCATACCCAGCCATATAAGCTCGGGGTTACATAATAGTCATACATAGACATCTATACATAGGATCTCATAAGCATCTTTGACATAATTACTATCGTCGTTTTATTACATCTATCCTTAGAGGATCACTCATCATATAAGGAATTTCATAGAGTCGTAACTTAGCGAGCATCATGAGCTTTAGTAGTTTTAAGGATAGAATCATTTAGAGGACATCATGTTTCATGAAAGAATAGATATATGGCCAAAGAACCATGCCTTATTGAAAGAAGGGTTAGCCTTACATACCTTTCCGTTCAACTATTCTATCGCTTGAATGTTCTCCTTCAATGCTCACGTTTCTACCTTCATTAGAGTTATACTAACATTAGAAAATCGATAGTTTAGCATACATGACTAAAGCTAGAGAAAATTGGGCAACATCTCCTTTGTTTATACAACTTCCTCCATATCATATATCAACTCCCAAACATATATAACAACATTCACAACATCATAACAATAGTCTTTGTTCATCTATATTATCCATATTCCTCCATTCACTTCCAATCATCCATATCCATAGTCATAGCACACTATTACGTTCACTCATATACAATTTCTATCCCATGTTCTTAACATCATTTATTACATAATCATAATCACAACATATCAAGAATCATGACTCAATCCAAGCTATTACTCAAAAATGACACTATTCCCACATTCATGACCCATTTTCTATTTCCTTCTACAATCCAAGTCTTTCAACCTCTCAATACCTTAAACAACATGGAAATACCATAAAACTTACCATAGATGGTGTAGGAATGAACCTCGAGTGGAAACACTTCACTTGAGCAAAACTCGAGTTCCACCTCCACTTGGATTTCTTGTCTTGGATGAACTTTAATGAGTTTCTTGCACTTGATTCACTTGGTTTGATGAAGTTGATCACTAATATCTCTTGAATTCTTGTGGGAGAAGTGTGGAGAAATATTCTAGAGAGTTCTAGAGATAAGGGGAGTGAAGGGGAAATAAAATGAAATGAACTTGATCCTTTATTAATAATACTCCATCTGTCCCAACCAATTTCTACGGACCAACATACGGTCCGTATAAATTATACTGACCGTATGTCTGGCCGTAGATTTGGTCTAGTGAGGTTGGCCATCTGGGCTGATTATACGGCCAAACATACGGCTAGTATATTTTATACGGCCAGTATGTTGGGCCGTATAATGCCCAGTTCTTCCGAACTCATTCTCGTCGACTCGTTTGATCTCCAATCCTTATGGAACCTTCTTAACACTTATTTATCACATCATTAACAAACTAAGGGACGTTATAACTCTTCTCCAAAACATCATTAAGTCATCATTAACTTGTTACTCATAAATCCTTCCCGATACATATCGTATGCCTTGCCTTCTCTTGGCAAACTTTCTTCTCTTACCTCGAATGTCTTTGAAATCTCAATTAGGGTCATCAAATGTCATTTCTTACTTATTGAAATACCGCATACTTCGTGTCCTCCGCTAGTCTATTCACTGTGCATCAACGGGAAATTTTCCGAGGTGTAACACCATGTTTTAAAATGAAAGCTTTACTTATTTCCATGCAATGAGGACAAGCAAGATTTCCAGCAGTCATCCAACCATACAACATCCCATACGCAAGAAAATCGTTAATAGTCCATATCAAAGAAGCACACATATTTAAATTGCTCTTAGTTGATACATCATATGTCACTACACCTTCACACCACAATTATTTTAACTCATCAATCAAAACTTTTGGATTACGGGGACCAGGGATAACGTAATTTAGGAATATGTAGGGACTTGTCATACACATCTCAGGCGGTATATTATATGGAGTAAGAAATACAGGCCAACAAGAATAAGGTGTAGCCGAAACAGAGTATGGTGTGAAACCATCCGCAAACAAACCCAAACGAATGTTTCTTGGTTCCTTAGTTGATACATCATATGTCACTACACCGTCACATCACAATTATTTTAACTCATCAATCAAAGATTGTAGATAGACATCAATCAAAACTTTTGGATTACGGGGACCAGAGATAACACAATTTAGGAATATGTAGGGACTTGTCATACACATCTCAGGCGGTATATTATATGGAGTAAGAAATACAGGCCAACAAGAATAAGGTGTAGCCGAAACAGAGTATGGTGTGAAACCATCCGCAAACAAACCCAAACGAATGTTTCTTGGTTCACTAGCAAAATTAGGATATGTTCTGTCAAAATGTTTCCACGTTTCTCTATCCGATGGATGACACATAACACCAGGTGTCCTTCTATTTTCGCTATGCCATCTTATGTGAGGAGCATAACTCAGCGATGCAAACAACCTCTTTAACCTTGGTATAATAAGTAAATAATGCATCGCCTTAATTGAAACCATCTTCCCACTAGGTGTCTACTTATAATGCGCATGTCCACATAATTTGCATTCATTTAAATCAATATCTTGCTTATAGAACAACATACAATCGTTTGGACAACAATGAATTCTATCACACGACAATCCTAATTTGGAAACCAATCTCTTTGCTTCATAGTAACTCTTAGGTATGTCGAATTCCGGACTAACTAGTTCCCCCACAAGCTTAATTATTGAGTCCATAGCAGCTTCAGCAACAATCCAATCTGATTTGATATTAATCATTCTAACTGCAACAGACAACTTAGAATGTTGACTCCCTACCCAAAGTGGACGACTAGCCTCTTCTAATTCTTGATAAAAGCGCATTGCTGCTTCATTAGGAGGTTCCTCAAAATTTTGCTCAGGTTCAAACCCAGACTGTACATCAAAAGCATCATTAACCATATCATTAACTCTATCATATTGGACATGACTATATTCCTGTGACACACTACTTTCACCAATAACCATATTATAAAATATACCATTGACCCCATCAGTCTTTCCATGATCAGTCCAAACATAATATTTCTCCTTAAACCCACGACTATATAAATGAACCCTAACCGCTTCCGGTTTCAAATACTTCATACACCGGCAATGAGAACAAGGACGCCTAATTACCCCTTCATTTTGAAAAGGGTGAAGTGACATTGCATGGGTGATAAACTCATCAACACCTTCAACAAATTCATTCATGTACACTCACACGATCACTATTATTCATATTATACATCCACATACGATCCATCTACAAAAATATACCCACAAATTATTGAAATTATAGAAATATATTATAACTTAAAATATAACTTAAGAAAACATAATCCCAACCAATTCTAACTTTGAATTCTCAATAACAATTCTAACTTTAATAACTTATGGATTCTAACTTTAATATAACTTTTAAAAGCACAATCCCAACCAATTCTAACTTTAATAAGTTATGGATTCTATCTTTAATTCTAAAAATTGAAAATTAAATCTAGTCAAATAAAGTCTACATTTTAGTGTAGAGGTTATAGAAATATTATAACTTAACAATTCTAACCTTGAAAAGCACAATCCCAACCAATTCTAACTAAGCTAACACAAATACATTGATAATGAACATAAAAAATAGAACAATCGCAAATATATGTGTGTGTGTGTGTGTGTGTGTGTGTGTGTGTGTGTGAAAAGTAAACTAGTCAAATAAAGTTTACATTTTTTCACAAATTGAACATTAATAATTTAAGAAAGCACGATACCTACCAATTCTAACTTTGAATTCTCAATAACAATTCTAACTATAATAACTTATGGATTCTAACTTTAATATAACTTTGAAAAGCACAATCCCAACTAATTCTAACTTTAATAACTTATGGATTCTAACGTTAATTCTAAAAATTGAAAAGTAAATCTAGTCAAATAAAGTCTACATTTTAGTTTTGAGGTTATAGAACTATTATAACTTAATAATTCTAACATAACTTAATAATTCTAACCTTGAAAAGCACAATCCCAACCAATTCTAAAAATTGAAAAGTAAATCCAGTGAAATATAGTCTACATTTTAGTTTTGAGGTTATAGAAATACTATAACTTAACAATTCTAACTTTGAAAAGCACAATCTCAACCAATTCTAATTTTGAATGATCAATAACAATTCTAATAACTTATCGATTCTAACAAAAAGCACAATCCAACAAACAAAAAAAAACTAGTCAAATAATTAAAGTATACATTTTTGCACATATTCAAGATCAATAATATTACAAACATTGATAACTAAGCTAACACAAATACATTGACAATGAACATAAAATATAGCACAATCTCAAGCAAAAAAAAAAAAAAAAAAAAAGAAAGAAAGAAAAGTCAACTAGTCAAATAAAGTTTACATTTTTTCACGAATTCAACATTAATAACATTGCAAATGATGTTTAACAAAGCTAAATAGACTAACATTAGGCCTAAAATCTACAAATAAAACTAAAATTGAAAGAATTTTAAAATCCCTAATTTAAAAATAGCTAACCTCAATTTATTAAGTTAAAAACGGGACTGGGGTAGATGGGGGTGGGCTGCGCAGGTGGCGTGGCTAGGCGGCGGAGAAATGAGCAGCAGGGCTGGGCGGACAGGGGTGGGCGGTGGGTAGGGTTTTTTGTTTGGGAAGAGAAGGAGAAATGAAGAGTGAACCCGTTTGGCCATTTTGTTTAAAAAAAATCGACGGACAAAACTGACCCTGTCCGTCGGTTTTTTTAAGAAGTTGACCAGATTTGACTAAAAAAATAATAATTTAAAACCGGCCCTGTCCATCAGTTTCCTAAAAAAAATTGTTTATTAATTTTTTTAAAAACAAAATGAATGTAAATTATTCAAAATATTTTTAAAACTAAAACCGACGTTGTCCGTCGGTTTTATATTAATTTTTTTTAATAAAACCGATGTGGGACGTCGATTTTTTTGGCGGAAATATATATTCAAAATTCTGCCAAAAGAACTGACGTCGTTTGTCGGTTTTCTAATTAAAAAATTTTAAAAAAAAATTAGAAATGCAAAAAACCAACGCGTCAGTTTTCAAACTGACCCAGTCCGTCGATTTTTTGGTAGTGTAAATGGCGTAAAGCGGACTATGTCAAATATAGTAACCCAACTAGGTTGGGGTCGAATCCCACAGGGAATATAGTTTGAAAAGATTACTAAAGTCGTATAGTACTTTATTGCGGTCTAGTTTTGTATTCTGTTGAGTTTGTAGAAGATTGGTTGTTTACTAACTAATTGCTTTTGGTTGTAATAAATGGATAAAAGAAAACCAAGGCTGCGTCCCCTTTAGATGAAGTTTAATGCTCTAGGTCTTAATATAATATACTTCTAATGGATTGTTGTATGAATGCACTTAATCTCTACTTGAATCCCTAATATTTCCCAATAGGTAGAAAGTATTTCTCTTTATGATTTTTTCAAATATAAAAGAGTGTATATGAAGAACTATTATTGTGTGCCAAGCAAACTCATCTTATTCCTAAGCAAATTTATTAAACGAGGATTAACGCTCGAGTTCTTATTATTTATCCCTACGAAACCCTACTCACTTTCCCAAGTAAAGCAAAGTTTATGGCTGAAATTAATGTTTGCAACCATCAATTATGAATGTAGAACGAAGAAAAAAAAACCTAACAATCCATTATGCATATATCAATAGTAAAAACCCATTCACATAACACCTATCCTATGGTTCACAACCCTAGTAGAGAAATTAGATACTCATGGTATTAATTGCAAAATAAAGGTTTATAGAAGTCATTGATGCTTACAATTGATGAAAAGTAAGATGGAAAAGATAAATCTTGTCGTTAAAAGCTTCAATAACCAAGAGTATTCAATGCTATGAGAATAAAGTCTAAAACTGGAATGAATGATACATAAAATGTCACAACCCGACTAGGGGCCATGACGGGTACCCGGGGCTAACAACCGATGTCACGACCCGTCTAGAGGGCCGCGACGAGCACCCGGTGCTAGCCCACCCGGGCGCCCTTTAACTCACACTTATGCTTACATCTAGGTGAGCCATACAATTAAACATATGAATCTATTCGTTCATCATACTAGTCCCATTGGACGACAATGCCTTTATATAATGATTGGCATCTAGACCACATCAACGTACATGAGCCGTCAAGGATATCAAAATAATATACAAAATATAGGCCGACAAGGCCAGACATATCTAACCATATACATGTGACTACGAGCCTCAAAGAAGAGTATAGCATATCACATGAGCGGGACATGACCCCGCTATGCCCATAATTATGTACACAAAAGAATAAGTACCCAAAAGCTATGGCTCCGAATGAAATGGAGCTCCACTATGTAATCTCTGAGAAAGCAGCTATGGATCAAGTCTGTCTCCCTGTGCACCTGTGGGCATGACGCAGCGTCTACAAACAAAAGGGACGTCAGTACGAAGAATGTACTGAGTATGTAAAGCATGATCAATATCAATATAGAAGCATAAGTAGCAACATAAGAAATAGCATAGAATGGGAGATGGCAATAATATCGTCATATGCACTTACTTGTCTTTCATAGGAACTTTCCATTGCTAATACGTATTTGTGTACATACATCATTATTCGTATTCCATAATAGTACCCGTACCATATTTGTGCTCGTATTCGTATACATGCCCTTATTCACATTCATATACATGGTCGTATCATATTCATATTCACGTTATATACATAATCATATCATATACATAGCATTTACATAGCATACCCGACAACGTAGGATCGGTGTTTCATACATACTTGGCCAACCAAGGCTCAAGGTTACTCATACCAGGCCCTACCAAGGCGTAAGGGTTACATCTACCTGGCCCTACCAAGGCATAAGGGTTGTCCGTACCATCTGCAGAGGTGTGCGCGCGTTTCGTAATCTTATACATACTTATTTACATATCATACCCGACCTCATAAGCTCGGGGTTCCATAATAGTCATACATAGGTACATACATATACTAGCTCATAAGCATCATTTCTATTAACATCATTATCATCATCGTCATCATTATCGTCATTCGTCACATTTGCCTTAATGAGCCTACTCGTCATACGAGGAATTTAGTACAATCGTAGCATATCGAGGATCAGAAGCTTAGTAGCTTTGAAGATAGAAGCATTTGGAGAACATCATAAGCTCGTAAAAGATTTAGATGATTGGCCAAAGAACCATGCCTTATGAAAGAAGGGTTAGCCTTACATACCTTTCCGTTCAACTATTTACCACTTGCGCTTTCTCCTCCAATGCTAGCGTTTCTACCTTCATTAAAGTCATACTATCGTTAGAATCGACAACTAGCACACATGGCTAAAACTAGAGAAAATCGGACAGCATCTCCTCCATAACGTATCTCAACTCCCAAACGTCAATAATAAATTCACGATGCCACAACAATAGCCACTACTCATTCACATTATCCATATTTCTAGGCTTACATTCAATTCATCCATAACCATGGCTATAACACACAACTATGTCCATTCACGTACATTGCTCATCTCATGTTCTCAACATCATTTATAACACATTTACATCACAATACATCAAGACTCATAACTCAATTCAAACTATTTCTCCAAATGTCACCATTCATCATTCATGACCCACTTTCCTAGACTCATCTAATGTCCAAGCATTTGACTCTCAAATACCTTAAACAACATATAAATACCATAAATCTTACCTTAGATGTTGTAGGAACGAGCCTTGGTTGATAATACTCCACTTTGAGCAAAACCATAGTTTATCTCCATTTGGATTTCTTGACCTTGGATGATCTTGATGGTCTTCGTACACTTGATTCCCTTGATTTATGTTGTTGATCACCAAATATCCTTGAACTCTTGTGGAATATATGTAGAGAGATGTTTTAGAGAGAAGGGGTGTGATGTAGAAGTGAAATGAAATAATCCTTGGTCCCCTTATTTAATAACTTAAAAATCTGATTTGAAGTGCACAGTAGTCGTAAACTTGGTTTACGGCCCGTATTCCAGTTTACGGACCGTCCTTCGTGGTCGTATTTAATCATATCAGAACCAGAAACTCAAACTGAGATGTGGTGATTTACGGACACAGTTTACGGGCCGTAAACCACTTTACGGTCCATATTTTGGGTCGTATTTAACCATTTGCTCATTTGGAAGAAAGTTGAAGTTTTGGAAGCCAAACTATGACATGGCAGTTTACGGACCGTATACCACTTTACGGTCCGTATTTCACTTTACGACCAACTGGCCAGAATGCAAACCTGCAACTTTTCACATTTCCAAAACCTATAATTATTCATTATGAAGCATAACCTATCTCTTATTGCAATGACCTTCGTAATCTTACTTAGGGTCGTCAAATGTTATCCCTTACTCATGAAAACATCGGATACTCGTACTCCTTGCGAGTCCATTCACTTGGACAACAACGGAGGATCTTTCCGAGGTGTAACATTCTCCCCCCCCCCCCCCCCCCCCCCCCTTAAGAACATTCGTCCTCTAATGTTTAAAGTCTTCGGGGATTCTATAAAAATTTCGCCAGAGTCTCCCCTATAATTTGGCACTACCATCCTGTCACAACAACCCAAAATATCATCGCCTCACAGGGCTACGTCACAATATCAACATATCTATGGCCACACACGACCAAAAGCATGAAAAAGGAAATCATACATACCTCATACCGCTGATGTTTCATCTTGAATCTCTCCCAAGGGCTGAAATAAATGAGGGTATCTGGATCGCATACTTTCTTCCGCTTCCCATGTCATTTCTTCTCGTTTACTGCTTCTCCATAAAACCTTAACTGAGGCCACTTCTTTGTTTCTAAGCCTCCGTACTTGCTTATCTAGTATGGCAATGGACACTTCTTTATAAGTCAACTTTTTCGTCACTTGTACATCATTTATTGGCACAATCTTAGAAGGATCTCCTACACATTTCCGAAGCATCGAGACATGGAAAACTGGATGGACTGACTCCAAATCCGGAGGTAGATCTAATTCATAGGCCACTTTGCCCACCTTGCGCACAATCTCATAAGGTCCAATGTACCGGGGACTAAGCTTCCCCTTTCTGCCAAATCTCATTACACCTTTCATCGGTGACACTTTCAAGAATACCCAATCTTTCACTTGGAACTATAAGTCTCTTCGGCGATTATCCGCATAGGACTTTTGACGAATTTGGGCTGCTAATAACCGATCTTGTATGAGCTTGACTTTCTCTATGGCTCGCTGGACCAAGTCTGGCCCTATCAATCTAGCCTCTCTTGTTTCAAACCACCCAATTGGGGATCTACACTTTCGCATATATAACGCTTCATACGGTGCCATTTGAATGCTAGAATGATAATTGTTATTGTAAGAAAATTCAATGAGTGGCAAATGGTCATCCCAATTTCCTCCAAAATCTATCATACATGCCCGCAACATATCTTCAAGAGTCTGAATGGTACGCTCGGCTTGTCCATCAGTCTGCGGGTGAAATGCCGTGCTGAGGTGCACTTGGGTTCCCAAACCCTCTTGGAAAGACTTCCAAAAATTAGTCGTGAACTGAATTCCTCTGTCTGAGATAATAGTTACTGGGACACCATGGAGTCTTACTATCTCTTTAAGATAAAGCTTTGCATAATCTTCTGCCACATACGTCGTTCTGACCAGTAAGAAATGAGCTGACTTTGTGAGTCTATCCATAATCACCCATATGGAATCATACTTACGTTGAGAACGGGGTAAGCCTGAAATGAAGTCCATGTTAATCACTTCCCATTTCCAAGTTGGGATTTCTATAGCTTGCAACAATCCACCCGGCTTTTGGTGCTCGATTTTCACTTGCTGGCAATTTGGACATTGAGCTACGAATTTCGCTATATCCTTCTTCATTCCATTCCACCAATATATAGACTTAAGGTCATGATACATCTTCTTCGCTCCGGGGTGGATAGAGTAGCGGGAACAATGGGGTTCCCTCATTATTTGGTGGCGTAAGTCTGCCACATCGGGAACACATAATCTGCCTCGATAGCGGAGAACTCCATCTCCTGAAATGTCAAATGATGACTCCTCTTTCTGGGGGAGTGTACCTCTGTACTGCATTAGCATGGAATCTTCGTATTGTCGCTCTTTCACTTCTGCTACTAGCGACGAGACTGCTGAATTCTGAATAGTAGCTCCCCTGCTACCTGAGTCAACCACTCGAACTCCTAGGCTAGCTAACTGCTGGAGCTCACGGGCCATTTCCCTCTTCTCTGGTCGTACATCACATAAACTTCCCATCGTTCTGCGGCTAAGAGCATTAGCTACAACATTTGCCTTTCCAGGGTGACATAAGATATCAACGTCGTGATCTTTTAGCAATTCTAACCATCGTCGTTGCCGCAAATTCAACTCTTTCTGCTTGAAGATATACTAAAGGATTTTATGATCTGTATAAATATCCACATGGACACCATATAAATAATGTCTCCATATCTTTAGTGCATGAACCACTGCGGCCAATTCTAGATCATGGGTTGGATAATTCTTCTCATGTTTCTGCAATTGCCTTGAAGCATACGCAATCACCTTCCCACGTTGCCTCAATACACAGCCTATGTCACACCCCAAATCCCGATGGGGCATGATGGGCACCCGACCCCATACTCGGAGCCGAGCGAACCCCTTTAGCTCTCGTCATGTTCCTAACCTTACTGGACTCTTAAGTTACAAAATGAAATACATAATAAAAACTTGTCAAAACCATTCTTTTTGTCATTCTCAAATCAAGTGAAATCTATAATCATAGGAAACTTGTAACATGATGCATAATGACACATCGGCTGGTGGAGCCGCTTACAAGACTGACATTCTATACACGTGACTCTGTCTGCAAAGTCTCTAACATCGACCAAGATACCATAGCATTAATACTCTGACTCGGCAACACTCCAGGAGGAAATGGAGCTCGCCAATTCTGCTGGACCATCTTCTACAATGGCTTCTACTCATCTGTAAACACCTGCGTGGCATGAAACGCAGGCGCCTAAGAAAGGGGGTCAGTACGGAACATGTACTGAGCATGTAAAGCATGAAATACAGTAAAGAGAATCATAACTGAAACAGAGATTTACCAAAAACAAGTATGACTTTTTAAAAAACATCATGCACTTGCCATTTGACATGAAAATCATGTATGTCAACATCATATATCATATATGCATGTAACGTGTCCCGACCCTCTAGTGAGGGACTCGGTGAATAGAATCATCATATGTCAGCCTGGCCGCCACCCCCATATCATCATATCATCATATACGTATATATATATATATATATATATATATATATATATATATATATATATACATATAACGTGTCCCGGCCCTCTAGTGAGGGACTCGGTGAATAATGCAGTGGAGTACGCGCGAGAACGTGTCCTGGCCCGGGACTCAGTGAAAGATACATTGAGGCATGCACGAGTAGATTAGTGAGAAACTATATGCACACAAATCAATTTTTAAGACTCGATGGATAAGTACACAACACGACACTTGAAGGATCATAAGCTCGTTTCGAGGCAATCCGAGTTAGTATAGGAAAATTATGGACATTATTTATTACAGAAACTTTTACGAACGTTTCAAAACAATCCGAGACCGCCTATGAAAGTTAGGGACTCTTTATACTTTGCTTGTTATTAAATCATGCAACAGACTCGACTATACTAAATATGCTTATGTCAAGAAGTGATTAAAAATCTTAAACAAGCTCGGAATCAAGAATAGAGTTATCTGAAGATACGTATCATACCTTACTTAGCTCTAGGACATGCAAAAGAAAGAAAGAAAGGGTAAGCCTTACATACTTGTTCCACGTCCTATTAGCTACGCTTATTCGTCCAAGCTTGCTAGTCTACATTCAAGAGAATTTACACAATCAATAGACTTATCGTCATACACTTGTCTTAATCCTTCAAATAAATTCATTTATATTCTGCCGAAATTTCGGCAGCATTTCCCCTGTAAATTCAACCAACCCCGAGAATTCAACTCGGCCAAATCATCAACAGCAATACCAACAATCATATTTCCAACTCCAACAATTAATTCAAAATGCATCCTAACGTTAATAACTCCTTTTACATAATTCGACAACATTTCACTTATATTCAATTCAATCTCATACAATCAAACCTACACCAATACTCACACGTTCAAATACTTGGCCAAGACCTTACAAACAAAATTCAAGGACACTTCAAACAAGCCGCACAATGATCAAAACGGCCCAACCATTATGCAACACCACCCGAAATCTTCCCAACTCCATAAAAACAACAACAACACTTTCCTTTCTTCCAAATTCATGAACTACACCAACAATCTACACATTAACAACATCATTCATACAAATATAAAAATTCATGCTAGTGTCACATTAACTTCTTCAACAATCCCACAACGATTACAACTTCCTTTTTAAGCCATCAAACCTTCATTTTTATCATGGAATCCACATCAACAACAATCAAGATACTAAATAAAATCAATACATCACATCTTACCAACATGGCCCTATTCGGCCACAACTACCATACATATATTTCATGAATTCCATCCATTTCTACATACTACAATACTCACAAATCACCCATAACACATGAAGGAGAAGATTAAACCTTACCTCTTTCCACTTGTCTTCTTGTTTGGCTAGGGCTTACAACTTGCACCATAAATACTTGCTTGTTCCAAGAACCACTACACGTTAATAAAGACCTTCCATTTGGTTGAAATACTAGAAGAAAATTATTTTTCTTGATCAATTTCTATGGCCTTAATTTTGGCTAGCTTGGCCGAATGCCTCTTTTTTTTTTATCTATATATATAATTAGGCCTTACCAATATAAGGTGGACACATGCCCCTTCTCCTTCTTTCTTGAAGTTTCTTAAAATAAAACAAAGATGAATAATTGTCTTATTTTGTCATCACTTATCCATATATATATTTATATATGTGTATAGCTCATACTAATACAAGGTGAACACATGCCCCCACTCATGGTCTTGAGTTAATTGGCCAAGCCATGGGTGGGGCCCACACACACACACCACACGGCCCAGTGGGCCTTCATGAACCTTCTTGAACTTTTTGTAAATTTCCCTTTTTGCTCGTAACCTTCCTCAATATTACCATAAACCACCTTGTTAATTTCCCTTTTTACCCCTAGCCTTTCTCAACATTTCCATACTAATAAACAACTTGTGTATTAAAATAAATCCGGAAAGTAGCCTTGCCCTTAACTTATCACGACTATCTTGAAATATCCGAATGTACAAAATACAGTATATAACATCCTCCCCCCCCCCCCCCCCCTTTAGAACATTCGTCCTCGAATGTTGTACTGGTCTTGTGGGGTCTTACAACACTTCGGGGAGTTCTCTTTTGTAGCTGTCACATACAGTTCATTCGTCAATCAACATATCCGCTTTAGTAGTTTAGCACACCTGTAGGCATGGTTGATAAATAGGGACACTTCTTCTTCGCCTCATCCTCGGCTTCCTAAGTCATCTCATCTCTGTTATTGTTTTGCCACGACACCTTAACAGAAGCCACGTCTTTGGTACGCAATCTTCACTTGACGATCCAGTGTGGCTGTAGGCTACTTCTTTACCCTCCTGATGTACTGATATGCTTTGAACTCTGGCCCCGAGCTAATAAATATTTCCTCCTCTGGAGCCCGAAAATGTTGCGATTCCTTTTAAGTTTAATATAATATGTTCTCCCCCCCCCCCTGTTTAAGGGGCTCCTTATACGCCAACAGTCTTCGAGTACCCTCGTCTACGATAATTACCTACTGCCTTTCACTTTCTTCTTAAAGCCGGGGTCCCGTCATCGTATAGTCTGGCCTGTCTATCTTCTTGCTACTTACACTCTCATATTTAATTAGAATACTTATGAGGGAATCCAATTCCGATGCCTTCTTTTTCGTCTTTCGATCCACTATAAGTCCTTTCGCCCATTTAGCCCACTTACTCGTAAGTCTTCTTAACTACGCGCTTGTGTTGCGGCTGTGAATCCATATTGTCTCGAGAGCCCTGCTACTTTTTCTCTTAGCATAGAACCCTTACCGTTTTCACTCTCTCTATCCTCGCTCATCGAACCTTCAACTATATTTGTGATGCTATGACCGAGCGGTCTCCCCTGCACGTTCCTTGCATTTCATTCCATTTCCTCTAAGATCAAATCTCTCAGACCTCACATGAATTCCCATTCCATACCAGTAATTTCCCAATCAACAGTGTCGATCCATCATCCTTGTTCTTTTCTCGATGCGTAATCGGGTTCCTACCACTAACTCGCTAGGGTATCCTTCTTACTCCTATGGTTAAAGATTTCTAATTATTTTACTCCCAAATGTTCTCCTCTTCCTTCGACTAACCCGTTAGTATACCTTTCCTACTTTCATTCTTAATCCTCCTTGGGTTTCTTCCTCCTCGAGCACTTTTCTTCTCTTGTTATTTGTGGCATCGGCTCTGAAGTTCGTGAAATTTTACTTTAAACGCGCAATTCCGTTTCATTTCTAAGTCATCTTTTCAGAAAAGCCCCTCTATGTCCGAGGCAACCATATTAATATGGCTGCACATTTATCCCTTTGTATACCTTTCAAGGGCCGAAATCTCCTAACATCATCACAAGGCTTAATCATTCTTTCTCTTGCTTCACATCCCTTGTCATAGTCACTATTCCTTTATCCCCACTTATTGAAATTGGTTCTCGAACCTCACACATTCCTCTTTTGTTCCATATTACCACACTTTATCCTTTTCACGTGCTTATCTTTGAATTTTTACCCAAGTAGTCTCGTGCTTTGCCGGAAATTTCTCTCGGGGACTTCACTCACTGAGATTTCTTACCTTTCACCTTTTTCCGACATTTTGATCTCCTTGCCTTCCATTTACTCCCTCTCTTTCTTTTCCAAATATCGTTGTATTAGAACCTTCCAATCTTAACCTGTAGTGAAAATAACACCAGCTTACCTTGTAACACTTGTACCATTTATTCTTGTTGTCACTTGAACTCCGGTGTCCTTACTCGATGGATGCCTTCCATACACTACTACGCCGGTTGCTGGAGTACCCATGCCTGTTGACACAATCACATATGGGATATCATACGCATTCATATATATATATAAGTACTACCATCTCGCCTACAAAATATTTTCAACACTATTCTAGCTAATCCTAATTCCAGAGCTATGATGCACTCTCTGTCTCTTCACCAGTCTAGTCTGCCTCGTCCTACGCGACCTCTTATGGTCTCCAACCATTCTGTATACTCTAGTTTCACTTAGGCTACTCTAGCTTCATTTGTCTCTTATGTCTAAATCTATAGGATTCTTGCACACTTCCCGGGGGGGAGGGTCACCCATCCTAATATTTCTCTCACCTTAGCACGCTTAACCTCAAAACTTCGATGAAATCCGATGCATTAATGCTAATATAATCGCATCCACCTCCCCACATGACCTTCATTACATAATCTGGAGCAAGTTGAAGTCTTAACAGATTCCGAGACATTCTCGTAACGCATCTGTCTCCTTTAACAATTACTATTTTAGTCTTTTCAATCCCCAATATTCATCTTTCACATGTGTGTACGACTACCTTTCATCCTGGATTTCCAGATTCCTGATGGTAGGGAACACACCCTCGTCGCCGTTACTTATGAATACTCTATTACCCACCTCTTTTGGACTTCCGCTCGCCACTCTTTATATAATAATCTACGGCAAAACTGATTGTCGACTTTCCTTGAATTCCCCCAACAAACCTTGCTCCTATTAAACCTCGAATGTTATCCATTTTAATCCTTCGGACTGCTAATCGTCTTTCTCGCAATTATTCTTCATGCCATGCCAAGTCCATAACCCTTCTGAAACAACGCATCTCACGTATCATGTGTTTACGACATTTCCTTTCCACGCTTCATCTTGTTAGGTGTACCAAACTAAATGACCTGATTTTGAACAATTCTGGCAGAATCTCGTTTACAATTCTTACTATTCAAAATCTGCACGCAGCAAGTACCAACAATTCCTCACAAGGCATACAATTATACGACACATCTCAGCCATCCAGAGCTTCCAATTTCAGGTAAAAGAACAAAAATACCAAAACTTACCTCTGTGACATCCCATATCATCACTCACCTTCTCCCATCGATACTGTACTCCCGCTAAAATCAAAGGTTAGGGCCAGGAAAAAGAACAAAAATACCATATCATCCAGAGCATCCAATTTCAGGTAAAAGAACAAAAATACCAAAACTTACCTCTGTGACTTCCCATATCATCACTCACCTTCTCCCATCGATACTGTACTCCCGCTAAAATCAAAGGTTAGGGCTAGGAATCTCATTTCCTATGACTTAGCTCTATCGCACGATCTAAGATAGAAAGAAGGTCAACAATCCCTAGATGCCCTGCAGCCTCCTGTTTATAAATGTGGCCGGCTTCACACCCATAAACAGGACTCTACTGGACATGACTTTGCAGACAACCCCTAGGACGAACTGCTCTAATACCAATTTGTCACACCCCAAATCCCGATGGGCATGATGGGCACCCGACCCCATACTCGGAGCCGAGCGAACCCCTTTAGCTCTCGTCATGTTCCTAACCTTACTGGACTCTTAAGTTACAAAATGAAATACATAATAAAAACTTGTCAAAACCATTCTTTTCGTCATTCTCAAATCAAGTAAAATCTATAATCATAGGAAACTTGTAACATGATGTATAATGACACATCGGCTGGTGGAGCCGCTTACAAGACTGACATTCTATACACGTGACTCTGTCTGCAAAGTCTCTAACATCGACCAAGATACCATAGCATGAATCTCACTCGGAAACACTCCAGGAGGAAATGGAGCTCGCCAATTCCGCTGGAACATCTTCTACTCATCTGTAAACACCTGCGTGGCATGAAACGCAGCCCCCGAAGAAAGGGGGTCAGTACGGAACATGTACTGAGCATGTAAAGCATGAAATACAGTAAAGAGAATCATAACTGAAACAGAGATTTACCAAAAATAAGTATGACTTTTAAAAAAACATCAATGCACTTGCCATTTGAAATGAAAATCATGTATGTCAACATCATATATCATATATGCATGTAACGTGTCCCGGCCCTCTAGTGAGGGACTCGGTGAATAGAATCATCATATGACATCCTGGCCGCCACCCCCATATCATCATATCATTGTATATATATAACGTATCCCGACCCTCTGGTGAGGGACTCGGTGAACAATGCAGTGGATTACACACGAGAACGTGTCCTGGCCCGGGACTCAGTGAAAGATACAATGAGGCATGCACGAGCAGAGTAGTGAGAAACTATATGCACACAAATCAATTTTTAAGACTCGATGGATAAGTACACAACACGACACTTGAAGGATCATAAGCTCGTTTCGAGGCAATCCGAGTTAGTATAGGAAAGTTATGGACATTATTCATTACAGAAACTTTTACGAACGTTTCAAAACAATCCGAGACCGCCTATGAAAGTTAGGGACTCTTTATACTTTGCTTGTTATTAAATCATGCAACAGACTCGACTATACTAAATATGCTCATGTCAAGAAGTGATTAAAAATCGTAAACAAGCTCGGAATCAAGAATAGAGTTACCTCAAGATACGTATCATACCTTACTTAGCTCTAGGACATGCCAAAGAAAGAAAGAAAGGGTAACCCTTACATACTTGTTCCACGTCCTATTAGCTACGCTTATTCGTCCAAGCTTGCTTGTCTACATTCAAGAGAATTTACACAATCATTAGACTTATCGTCATACACTTGTCTTAATCCTTCAAATAAATTCATTTATATTCTGCCGAAATTTCGGCAGCATTTCCCCTGTAAATTCAACCAACCCCGAGAATTCAACTTGGCCAAATCATCAACAACAATACCAACAATCATATTTCCAACTCCAACAATTAATTCAAAATCCATCCTAACGTTAATAACTCCTTTTACATAATTCGACAACATTTCACTTATCTTCAATTCAATATCATACAATCAAACCAACACCAATACTCACACGTTCAAATACTTGCCCAAGACCTTACACACAAAATTCAAGAACACTTCAAACAATCCGCACAATGATCAAAACGGCCCAACCATTATGCAACACCACCCGAAATCTTCCCAACTCCATAAAAACAACAACAACAACACTTTCCTTTCTTCCAAATGTATGAACTACACCAACAATCTACACATTAACAATATCATTCATACAAATATAAAAATTCATGCTAGTGTCACATTAACTTCTTCAACAATCCCACAACGATTACAACTTCCTTTTTAAGCCATCAAACCTTCATTTTTATCATGGAATCCACATCAACAACAATCAAGATACTAAATAAAATCAATTCATCACATCTTACCAACATGGCCCTATTCGGCCACAACCACCATACATATATTTCATGAATTCCATCCATTTCTACATACTACAATACACACAAATCACCCATAACACATGAAGGAGAAGATTAAACCTTACCTCTTTCCACTTGTCTTCTTGTTTGGCTAGGGCTTACAACTTGCATCATAAATACTTGCTTGTTCCAAGAACCACTCCACGGTAATAAGGACCTTCCATTTGGTTGAAATACTAGAAGAAAATTATTTTTCTTGATCTATTTCTATGGCCTTAATTTTGGCTAGCTTGGCCGAATGCCTCTTTTTTTTTTTTTTCTTTTTCTTCTTCTCCAAGCTTCTTGATTTATAAAGATGAAGATGTCTTATTTTTGCCATCACTTATCTATATATATAATTAGGCCTTACCAATATAAGGTGGACACATGCCCCTTCTCCCTCTTTCTTGAAGTTTCTTAAAATAAAACAAAGATGAATAATTGTCTTATTTTTTCATCACTTACCCATATATATATATGTATAGCTCCTACTAATACAAGGGGAACACATGCCCCCACTCATGGTCTTGAGTTAATTGGCCAAGCCATGGGTGGGGCCCACACACACACACCACAAGGCCATGTGGGCCTTCATGAACCTTCTTGAACTTTTTGTAAATTTCCCTTTTTGCCCCTAACCTTCCTCAATATTACCATGAACCACCTTGTGAATTTCCCTTTTTACCCCTAGCCTTTCTCAACATTTCCATACTAATAAACAACTTATGTATTAAAATAAATCCGGAAAGTAGCCTTGCCCTTAACTTATCACGACTATCTTGAAATATCCGAATGTATAAAATACGGGATATAACAGCCTAGCCCAACACCTGAAGCTTCGCAATAAACAACATATCCTTCCAATCCCTCTGGAAGTGTCAAAACTGGGACAAAAGTCAATCTACCTTTCAACTCTTGGAAGCTACGTTCACAAGCGTCTGTCCATTGAAACTTTGCCGATTTCTGGGTCAACTTTGTGAGTGGTGCAGAAATAGAAGAAAAACCTTCAACGAATGTCCTGTAATAACCTGCTAAGCCCAGAAAGCTACGAACCTCTGTAGGAGTTGTGGGCCTCGGCCAAGTCTTCACGGCCTCAATATTTTGACTATCCACTCGAATACCATCGGCTGCAAAAATATGCCCCAAAAATGCCACTGAGTTCAACCAAAACTCGCATTTGGAAAACTTTGCAAACAACTCTCGAGTTCGAAGAACTCCGAGGACAGTACGCAAATGATCCGCATGTTCTGCCTCGGATCTAGAATACACTAAGATATCGTCGATAAATACGATCACAAATAAATCCAGGAAAGGCCTGAACACATTATTCATCAGATCCATAAATATTGTCGGTGCATTAGTTAGCCCAAATGAAATTACCCGGAACTCAAAATGACCATATCTTGTTTTGAAGGCTGTCTTAGGGATATCTTTCTCCCTAACTCTCACTTGGTAATGCCCGGACCTCAAATATATCTTTGAAAACCATTTGGCACCTTGCAATTGATCAAATAAATCATCAATCCACGGAAGACGATATTTATTCTTAATCGTCACCTTGTTCAATTGCCGATAATCAATGCACATTCTCAAGGAGCCATCTTTCTTTCGGACGAACAGTACGGGTGCTCCCCACGGGGATGAACTAGGCCTAATAAAGCCTTTTTCAAGCAGGTCTTTCAATTGCTCCTTCAACTCTTTCAATTCTGCGGGAGCCATTCTATAGGGAGGAATAGATATAGGTTTAGTGCCTGACAACACATCAATAGAAAATCAATCTCCCGCTCGGGAGGAAGGCCTGGAAGCTCTTCCGGGAACACATCTGGAAATTCATTTACTACGGGAACTGCCTGAAGAGTCAGCGATTCAGCTTCTACATCTTGAACCCGAACTAGATGATAGATGCAACCTTTCGTGATCATTTTCCTTGCCTTTAGATAGGAAATAAACCTACGTTTTGGTGACGCCGTGTTCCCTTTCCATTCTAAGACTGGTTCCCCCAGAAATTGGAAACAAATAATTTTCATTCTACAATCAACATTGGCATAGCAAGAAGCCAATCAATCCATGCCTATGATAACATCAAAATCCACCATTTCTAGCTCATGCAAATCAATCATGGTACGACGATCACAAATCATAATTACACAATTTCTATATACTCGACTAGCTATTACCTATTCACCCACGGGTGTACACACCTCAAAAGGTTTAATAAACTCCGGTTCGACTCTAAATCGACCCGCAACATACGGAGTAACATATGACAAGGTGGAGCCCGGATCAATCAAAGCATATACATCATGAGAGAATACCGATATTATACCTGTAACCACGTCAGGGGAAGACTCAAGGTCTTGGCGTCCAGCCAAAGCATAAACACGGTGCTGAGGACCGCTGGAACTGGGAGCTCTCCCTCTACCTCTACCATGGCCGATGGGCGTATGTGAACCTGGCCCCATAGGGCGTACAGAGGCTGAATACCCGGCTACCGACCCTGAAGGCTGGGTCCTACCTCTACCATGAACTGAGGGGCAATCACGTATGATATGGCCTGGTCGACCACATGAATAGAAAACATTCGAACCCAATCGGCATCGACCCCAATGCAACTTCCCACACTGGGAACATCGTGGTGCGGGTGGCCTTGCCTGACCCGAATCATCTCTGAACTGAGACCCCGAATAACTCTGACTCGGCCCGGAACGAGTAGATCTATCGAATCTCTGGCCTGAAAACCGTGGAGGTGCACTGGTCATAGAATAGCCTGAATGCCTGGGAAAATACTTCTTGTGCTTACCTCTAAACTCACTCGTCGGACCCAAAGATCTATCCCTCTTGCCATGTCCCCTATCTTGCTCGCGTTCACTTCTTTGATGTTGCAAGCTTTCTTCTAAGTTCTGAGCATGGGCCTGAATGCGTGCAATATCCATATTGTCCTGAAGGGACACAGTCAAGCACCTATCCATCAAATGTGGCCCTAGGCCTTTCACAAATCGGTGTACCCGGTCACCCATATCCGCTACCATGGCCGAAGCATACCTAGCCAAGGAATTGAAGCAGAAACTGTACTCTAAAGCACTCATGCTACCTTGGCTCAAATTTAAAAAATTATCGGCTCTAGCTCGCCGAACTTCTAAAGGCAAGTAATGTCGGAGAAAAGCATCAACAAACTCTTGCCATACCGGGGGAGGTGCATTGGCTCCCCGTGAAGCCACCCAAACCGTATACCATTGGATCGAGATATCTCTCAATCTATATGATGCTAGCTCCACCGATTCGGTGTCCGAAACATGTATCAATCGGAGCGTCCTCAACATACCATCAATGAAATCCTGAGGGTCCTCCTCCGGCTTTGATCCAAAGAATTTCGGAGGGTTCAAGGTAATGAAATCACGGGCTCTCGCACTAACAACCCTATCACCTTGCCCTAAACTTTGCCTCTGAGTCTGGGCCGCAACCAACTGAGTAAGCAAATGTATGACCTCTTTCACATCTTGGCCCGAAGCATCCGGTGGAGGAGCTGGAGGTGCTGGAGCTGGGGCTGAGGCTCCCTCACGCTCCTCTAATATAGGCACTGAACGGGAGGACTGGGATTGAGCCGCACTCTGGGACTCACTTTCCTCTACTACCGGTGGCGGTGCTCTTTCAGCCCGCTTTTCTGCCACCGTCTTGCCCTTTTGGGCTGCTGTAGCCTTTCTCTTTACAGGCATTTCTGAAATACACAACACACGATTAAGGAACAAGAATTTCTTACATCATAGGTCTATCGCACGATTCTTACGAAGAAAGAAGGTCATCCATTCCTATAATGTCCGCAGCTTCTTGTTTATAAGTGTGGCACGCAAAACACCCATAATCAAGACTCTACTAGACACGGCTCGTAGACACACCCAAGGACTGAACTGCTCTGATACCACTTTTGTCACGACCCGTCTAGAGGGCCGCGACGAGCACCCGGTGCTAGCCCACCCGGGCGCCCCTTAACTCATACTTATTCTTACATCTAGATGAGCCATACAATTAGACATATGAATCTATTCGTTCATCATACTAGTCCCATTGGACGACAACGCCTTTATATAATGATTGGCATCTAGGCCACATCAACGTACATGAGCCGTCAAGGCTATCAAAATGATATGCAAAATATAGACCGACAAGGCCAGACATATCTAACCATATACACGTTACTACGAGCCTCTAAGAAGAGTATAACATATCACATGAGCGGGACAGGACCCCGCTATGCCCATAATTATGTACACAAAAGAATAAGTACCCAAAAGCTATGGCTTCGAATGAAACGGAGCTCTGCTATGTAATCTCTGAGAAAGCAGCTATGGATCAAACCGTTTCCCTGTGCACCTGCGGGCATGATGCAGTGTCCACAAACAAAAGGGACGTCAGTACGAAGAATGTACTGAGTATGTAAAGCATGATCAATATCAATATAGAAGCATAAGTAGCAACATAAGAAATAGCATAGAATGGGAGATGGCAATAACATCGTCATATGCACTTACTTGTCTTTCATAGGAACTTTCCATTGCTAATACGTATTTGTGTACATACATCATTATTCGTATTCCATAATAGTACCCGTACCATATTTGTGCTCGTATTCGTATACATGCCCTTATTCACATTCATATACATGGTCGTATCATATTCATATTCACGTTATATACATAATCATATCATATACATAGCATTTACATAGCATACCCGACAACGTAGGATCGGTGTTTCATACATACTTGGCCAACCAAGGCTCAAGGTTACTCATACCTGGCCCTACCATGGCTTCAGGGTTACATCTACCTAGCCCTACCAAGGTGTCAGGGTTGTCCATACCATCTGTAGAGATGTGCGCGCGTTTCGTAATCATATACATACTTATTTACATATCATACCCGGCCTCATAAGCTCGGGGTTCCATAATAGTCATACATAGGTACATACATATACTAGCTCATAAGCATCATTTCTATTAACATCATTATCATCATCGTCATCATTATCATCATTCGTCACATTTGCCTTAATGGGCCTACTCGTCATACGAGGAATTTAGTACAATCGTAGCATATCGAGGATCATAAGCTTAGGAGCTTTGAAGATAGAAGCATTTGGTGAACATCATAAGCTCGTAAAAGATTTAGATGATTGGCCAAAGAACCATGCCTTATGAAAGAAGGGTTAGCCATACATACCTTGCTGTTCAACTATTTACCACTTGCGCTTTCTCCTCCAATGCTAGCGTTTCTACCTTCATTAAAGTCATACACTACTACAAAACAGGTCTTCAGCGGCAATTTATTTTCCCTTTAGCGGCAATAAAAATTGCCGCTAAAAACTTTACCGGCAATTGAACATTTGCCGCTGTATCCAGCGTCGCTAAAGGTTTTAGCGGCAATTCAACCGAACGCTGGTAAAGACACCAATTATTGCCGCTAATAGTCAACTATTTTTAGCGGCAATTACAATGGCCACTAAAATTGTCTAAGAAATGTGCTAAATCATATGTTCAGCAGCCTTTCTAATTGTCGGTAAAAGGACCATCTTTTTGCGGCACTTGTAATGGTGACAAAAACTACTCTTGATACCACCTTTCTTTGTCGTTTATAGCGTCAAAGGTCCACTTTCTAACAATCCTAATGCCAAGAAATGTTTGTATATTTTTCATTCAAGTTGAATCAAATATTTTCAGCACAATAAGACCTTTAAATGAAAATATACAAAAGTTTTCAATACAACATACTAAAATCACATCTAAAAATAACCTGTCTTTCATTAAATCCACAACAAAACCAACTTCTAATACATAGTTAAAGTGTCGACAAAATAAGAGAAATAAACCATTTGAATTCAATGTCATTTCAAGTCTAACAAGTTTCACTATGACTCTTGATCATACTGAAAGTCTTCCAGCTTGAAGATCCATATCTGCACCGAAATGATAGCTAACTAACTTTCAATCTTCGTGCACTCTGAACCAACATTTGAGGATCTACACCAGACCAAATGATAAGCCTAATGTTTTTAAAAAGAGCTCCAATGCATGAATCCAACCACTCCCAACACAGAACTATGAGTTGTCAGCATCGCACCAACATGTTTGAAGCTCACTGCAAAAAACAGTCATAACTCAAACAAAAGAAACATTCATGATTCTTGTTAAATGTACAAATGTAGTGAATTCTGCTTTAAAAGAAGGTAAACACGAATAGATCTTACAGATTACAAGTATTTTCCTCAAAATGAAAATACTTTTCTAAGAAACTCAAACAATACTAAGTAAGCAAGAGCTAGAAAACAAAACAAAACAAAACAATGAATGACTCATGCATAAATTAAAGTACCTCATAAGAATTACTCGAAAACTCCCTTCTCTACTTTGCACATCAAAACAATACTAGAGAAAGCCGAAATGTAAACACAATTCATGGTGGTTAAGGATCTATTAGATAACTAGAAAGCTCTAAACTCACACAAACTAGTATCCATCAATTTAATCTGATATTAATCTAACTCAACTAAGTAGGAAGATGGAATTTTAAACTAATATTGTTAAACATTAACCTATACTAGATAGTACACAAATAAACCTAAATATTATATATATTATGGAGGTCGACTTGTTGCTTTTTCAACCAAAAAAAAAGTGTTCTTTACACTTTTAGAATGCGAGTACTTTATAATCCTCCAAGCAGACCAGATATCAGGAGTGAGCTAAAGGTTACTAATATGGCATCGTAAAAAGGTCTTGAATAAGTAGATATTGTTTTTCTCAGCATAACAATAAGCATTGACTCATAAACGGTAGAAATGTCATTCACAACCTAATAGAACTTCTACGCTTTAGAATTTCTGACGTTCCTAATAGAGAAGCACAATTTTGTTATGTGGAAGATTGGATGCTCCATGATATAAGACAGAAAAGACAAATAATTACAAAATTTATGTGACACTAGACTTTTAGTTGACACAGTAAAAATTTTGGATACCAATTTAAGGGTATAAAAAATATCAAGTCAACAGCTTAATTTAGCATCTGATGTTTGAAGAATGTTGATGCTTACATGTGGCTCAAGCATGCTTCAGGAACGTATATAAAGTTATATACTCCTATTGTCCAACGAGAAATCTTTACATCCTTGAAGATTTCCTGCATCCATCCAATAGAAACAATATTACACAAAGATTGAAGAAGATTAAATTTGAATCGAGGTAAAAGAAAAGTGGTAGAAATAGTGAAGACGCCCGCTGCATTTGTTAAATTAATGCAGAAAATAATCTTACTTGTTTCCCAACATAAATAGATATCAATGGGCTACTCAGTAAAAACGTTAAAACATCCAACAATCTGCGCAAAACTAGCTAATTAAACAATTCACATCTCAACATCCCTTTATAACCCAATTATATGATTATTTACGACATTTAAATATAAAATTCTTCTAATCATGTATCCATGTGTAGAAGAAAATGAACAAATTCACTATGAAATACAACAGTCAAAATGATGCACAACACCTTATTTTAGCGAATTATAAAAAGTGACAATGTCATCCCCCAGCAGAAAATGCCCAGCCACTTCCCTTTAAAATTAAAGAATAACTTAGTAACTACTCAATAGGTTGACATATATAGACAACAATATGAGAAGCCATGCGAAAGATTCTAACAACCATTACCATATCAGACAGTAATTAAAATAAAAATTGACCAACTCATTTAAAAAATACTAAGTAAACCATAAAAAAGAGTTTCTAGCACTAATGATTTCATAGATGAAGAGACTACAATTTCCTTCCCTTTCCCTATTTTCACTAACATCAAATATCTGCCTTCCCTTTGATGGATGGTAAGAGACAACTTTAGACACAACTGATATATATATATATATATAGAGAGAGAGAGAGAGAGAGAGAGAGTTCGCTTCTTGACTAAAGAAAAATGTCATTGAAACATCACACAAAGAATCTGCTACATTTATTTCCATCATTAGCTTTTGCAAGAAAAACTTAGTCATACAAGATATTCAGATACACTATACTCATAGTACTCATAGTTCTATTTTCTTCATCTGAAGCTTATGTCGATCTTTCTTTCTTCATTTTTAGTGCTATGTAGGTTGTTATTACGAAATGACAGTCTCCTCTCCAGTCTTAACTGATGGCTGTCAAGTTTTTAGTTTTGATCATATAAGAAACAGTTACTGTTTCTTAAATTAAACATAAAATTATTTGTCCTAATCTTAAAGTAACCATTTCAACAAGGACAGATTTTGCCACTCCGTTGTTTACTGAACTAGATTTTCTCTTTGTTTTACAAGCAAGCGAGTAAGTATTGAATCATTTTCTTGTATAGTACGCTCTGAGAGGCACCAAATTCTCATGACCAATGGCTTTCAATTCCTCCCCTCTTTTCCTAAACTCCTTGTCTGAAAGATAAACACTGTTCAATCTCTTCACACCCACTTCAACACCTCTATCCAATTATGCTTTATAAGGAGTTCCAATAAACCCTCTACCCAAAACCTCAGTTGAACCCTTCAATAAGTCCTCCAAACTGAAAAACTCAAAACTTTCCCCAAAAAACACCATTCGGTAATATGATAAGAAAATATAGTATCATTTGTTTTGTTGAAGAAACATCTGCACAAAACCATGTAAGAGCAATATGCACCCAAGAAATTGTACATGTGAATTTTAGCAGGAGAAAAACAACGAAGTTAATTAAAAACTCTTCCAAACAAAAAATCAAGAGATTTGAATCCAGAACCAGTAAAACTATCAAGGGCATAACAGGATATATCAGATTCTATCAATAGTTCACTAAAAAATATGTACACCCTTAAAGTAGCTTATGAATTTTTAGCTCCTAAATAACATTAGACTTGAAAGTTTTTATACATTAGTAACCTTATATTCCTATTCTTAGGTCGTTCATGCAACAACTACTAGTGGACCAATTATGTATCAAACTTGGTATTTATAGAGATCTGTCCAAATCATAGCAAAAGTGAAAAAATTAGAGCATTGGTTGGCCATAAAAAAGTCATAAGATGGAGCATTATAATTATATAGATCAGATCCACTGAAGTTCAACAGGTCAAGCAAAACAATGCCTAATTGTGTGCTTAGCGGTGCATTACCTTTTCCAGTAAGTTTAAGGCTTCTCACCTCGTCCACCTAATCCTGTAATTTTACTGCAAATCATCTTAAGTTTTTTCCTGCAATAGTACCCATGTCTGATTCAATCAATTGAAGAACTACTCATGAAAGTAAAAACAGACATTTCAAATCAAAATTGACTTTGAATCAAATTTAGTATTCCAAACCAAAAAGACAAACCTGGAAAGCCACCACCACATAAATGGAATTAAAGCTTTTATTTTGCATAAACATTTATGTAGGGAAACAAATAATACTACTGAACACGTATTTCATTATCAATCATCAAAAAGGCAACATAAGACCTACAATCTATAAGAACCAAAATCAAAATTTTAAACCCTACCCCTAAAATCAGATCCGGAATTTTTCCTTTTTGTTTCCTCAGTTTCAATCAACATTATTTTATAATCAAATTCGATATTTGGTGTAAGCAAGCAGTTAGGGCGTAGTGAAATTCATATACATATTCAAGAGGAGACTTACGAAATACAAAACGAGATCATGAAGACGACAAAAACCTGAATTTGATTCTATGATCCGTATCCTTTGATGTGAATTGCGAAGGCACAGAGTTGTGAATTAATTCTGAGATGGAGGAATTGTGGAGATCTAATTAAGGTCATGGAGAGAAGGCTATTGAAGGGATTTTCGGGAAGCGGGGAAAAAGAAGAGGGAATTTTAGAGAATGAAAAATAAGTGGGAGGGAAGAGAAAATAATATTTGCTCTCAACTACAGGAGTATTTAGGGTCCATATCTGTTAATAGCCACAAAAAAGATATTTTATACCGACTAAAATTTGATTGCCGCTAGTAATTGAGTTTAGATAATAAATTAGCGGCAAGTAACTGATCGCCCTTAAATAATTGCCACTAAAAGCCTTTTTTACAGTAGTGATACTATCGTTAGAATTGACAACTAGCACACATGACTAAAGCTAGAGAAAATCGGACAGCATCTCCTCCATAACGTATCTCAACTCCCAGACGTCAATAATAAATTCACGATGCCATAACAATAGCCACTACTCATTCACATTATCCATATTTCTAGGCTTACATTCAATTCATCCATAACCATGGCTATAACACACAACTATGTCCATTCACGTACATTGCTCATCTCATCTTCTCAACATCATTTATAACACATTTACATCACAATACATCAAGACTCATAACTCAATTGAAACTATTTCTCCAAATGTCACTATTCATCATTCATGACCCACTTTCCTATACTCATCTAATGTCCAAGCATTTGACTCTCAAATACCTTAAACAACATATAAATACCATAAATCTTACCTTAGATGTTGTAGGAACGAGCCTTGGTTGATAATACTCCACTTTGAGCAAAACCCTAGTTTATCTCCATTTGGATTTCTTGACCTTGGATGACCTTGATGGTCTTCTTACACTTGATTCCCTTGATTTATGTTGTTGATCACCAAATATCCTTGAACTCTTGTGGAATATATGTAGAGAGATGTTCTAGAGAGAAGGGGCGTGATGTAGAAGTGAAATGAAATAAGCCTTGGTCCCCTTATTTAATGACTTAAAAATCTGATTTGAAGTGCACAATGGTCGTAAACTTGGTTTACGGCCCGTATTCCAGTTTACGGACCGTCCTTCGTGGTCGTATTTAATCATATCAGAACCAGAAACTCAAATTGAGATGTGGTGATTTACGGACACAGTTTACAGGCCGCAAACCACTTTACGGTCCGTATTTTGGGTTGTATTTAACCATTTGCTCATTTGGCAGAAAGTTGAAGTTTTGGAAGCCAAAATACGACATGGCAGTTTACGGACCGTATACCACTTTACGGTCCGTATTTCACTTTATGACCAACTGGCCAGAATGCAAACCTACAACTTTTCACATTTCCAAAACCTATAATTATTTATTATGGAGCATAACCTATCTCTTATTGCAATTGCCTTTGGAATCTTACTAAGGGTCGTCAAATGTTATCTCTTACTCATGAAAACATCGGATACTCGTACTCCTCGCGGGTCCATTCACTTGGACAACAATGTAGGATTTTTCTAAGGTGTAACAACCGAGCACAGCTCATACCATTACCCATCGTACTCATCAAGCGTTCATTCATTAATCTTATACTCAAATCATAGGAAAAACCATTTTTCACTTCGAAACATAATAACCTTTATATACATAAGCCCTTCGGCTATCAAAATAATGTACATACAATAAGGACATCGTGAGACCATACTACCCACACATACGCATCTACGAGCCTCTACTAGAGTACTAGACATATGGACAGGACAGGATAGGACCCCGTCCTGCTCAAAACATATATATACACATAAGAATAAGTCAATGACACCTCCGGAATAATGGGGTTCTCTCAAAGTCTGCTAGTAGCTCCTACGAGTCTGGATCACCTCCCTGCCTACCTGTGGGCATGAACACAGCGTCCAAAGAAAACGGAGTCAGTACGAACATTGTACTGAGTATGTAAGGCATGAATGAAATGAGCATAATAGAGAAATCATAAGACATAAGATGAAGATATAACCTGCGTAACTTTTAAGGGTGGATACATTTCATACATATATCATATATAGTCATAGTACATGTATCATCATAGCGTATACATCATCGTATCATATATATATCATCATCGTTAACCCGCGTCCGGGTAACCATCATATGCCTCCCACTAGTGGTGTCATGCCCGGCCCTCTAGACTCAGTGTAACCATAGCAGCCCGCCTTAGCGATGACATGCCCGGCCATTTAGGCACTGTGGAATCGTATGCAGCCCGCCTTCACGGTGACATGCCCGGCCATTTAGGCACGGTGGAATCGCATCGTCATATACCCATCGTAAACTTAACATTTTCATACATTGCATAGGCATATCATAAGCTTAGCGTCATTATACAGTTATCATCAAACATACATTAGAACTTGAGGGCAATTATGGCTATGTCGGGGTGACATAAGGTCGTGAACCCCCGATTACATTATGAAGTGATCATAATCGTCATACCCCACCTTGAAGGAATGAACATTTTAAGGTGAGTGCACACAAAGAAAAGCATCAATGGAACCATACTTAAGATAATTAACCTCATGGACATCGTACCTCACTTTAAGATTCATTATATTTAACTCATCATCATCATTATCATGCTCGTATCGTATCTCCTTTCTTTATCTTATGCGTATGTAGTTCTTTATAGTCATGGACTCATAATTTCCGTTATTTAGGAAGATCATGGAAAAATAGGAAGATTCATGCCATAGGAGTCATGCCTTAGAAGGAAAGGATTAGCCTTACATACCTCTTTTGTTTAGCTATTCTATCGTTTGATCGTACTTCTTCGTTGCTCGCGTTTCTACCTTCAAGAAAGTTCGTATTAACATTAGCTAATCGATTATAAGAACATGCTTACTAAAGCTAGAGAAAAATTGGGTAGCATTTCCTTTGTTTATACAACTTTCCCAATATTCCATATCAACTCCCAACCATCCATAACAACATTCACAAAATTATAAGCAACAATCATCATTCATCTACATTATCCACATTTCACAATTTCACTTCAATTCATCCATAATCATGGTCATAGTTCACTATTGAATTTTCTCACATATAATACTTATCCGATATGCTAGATGTCACTTATAGCATGCTTACAATAACAACATATCAATATTTATGACTCATTCCAAACTACTACTCACAATCTCATTTTTCACATCTTTGTGACCCATTTTCTATCTCCTTCCATCATCTATGTCTTTCAACCTCTCATTACCCTAAACAACATGGAAAGATCATAACACTTACCTTAGATAATGTAGGAATAAGCCTTGAGTGGAAATACTTCTCTTGCACCAAAACCCTAGTTCACTTCCATTGGAATTCCTCAGCTTGGATGAACTTTAATGTGTCTCATACATTTGACTCTCTTAGTTTGATGAAGTTGATCTTGAATATCTCTTGAGTTCTTATGGAAGAAGTGTGTGGAACACTCTAGAAGTCTTGAGAGAGATGAAGAAGTGTGGGAAATGAAATTAGTAAAGTGGGATCACATTTATATAATTGAACTTAACTCAGCCCGTCGGGATTTTCACGGACACTTATACGGTCCGTATAACATTGCACGACTCGTATAAGTGGTCGTGGTTCACCACCAGGCAAACATCATCTCTGTTGGGTGTTATACGGACCCTTATACGGACCGTATAATGTTATACGGACCGTATAAGTTGGTCGTATAACCCCATCTCCCTGAAATGATCTCCGTCGTTCGTTTGATCTCCAATCCTTATGGAACCTTCTTGACACTTGTTTAACACCTCGTTAACAATATAAGGGGCATTATAACTCTTCTCCAAATCATCATTAAGCCATCATTAATTCGATACTCGTAAATCTTGCTCGACACACAATATATACCTTGCTTTCCTTAACAACTTTCGTCTCCTACCTCAAATGTCTTTGAAATCTCATTTAGAATCATCAAATGTTATTTCTTACTTATCAAAACATCGTATACATCGTTCCCTTTGTTATTCTATTCACTGTACGTTAACGGAAAATTTTCGGGGTGTAACATTCTTCCCCCCTTTTGGAACATTCGTCCTCGAATGTTAAGCACTCGGGAATTCTACAAAAATTTGCCAGAGTTTCCCCTATAATATGGCACTACCATCCTATCACAACAACCCACAATAACATTTCCTCACAGGGCCATAACACAATAGCAATATAAGTTGGCCATACACAACCCGTATGCATAAAAAGAAAACATATATACCTCATAATCCCGATGTTTCATCGTGGATCTCTTCTGGGGGCTGAAATAAGTGCGGGTATTTGCATTTCATACTCTCTTCTTCTTCCCAAGTCATTTCCTCTCGGTTGTTATTCCGCCATAAGACTTTAACTGAGGCTACTTCCTTATTTCGAAGTCTCCGTACCTGCCTGTCTAATATGGCAATAGGCACTTCTTCATAGACTAGCTTTTTTGTCACTTGAACATCATCTACTGGAACAATCCTCGTAGGATCTCCAACACACTTGCGGATCATTGAGACATGGAAAACTAGATGGATTAATTCAAGTTCTAGAGGCAGGTCCAATTCATAAGCTACTTGACCCACCTTGCAGATAATTTTATAGGGTCCAACGTATCGAGGAATTAACTTTCCTTTCTTACCAAATCTTATCACTCCTTTCATTGGTGACACCTTTAAGAATGCCCAATCGTCAACTTGAAATTCTAAGTCTCGCCGGCGGTTGTCCGCATAAGATTTTTAGCGACTTTGGGCTGTCAATAATCGATCTCGGATCACCTTGACTTTTTCTACTGCTTGTTGAATTAACTTAGGGCCTATTAGCTGTATTTCTCCGATTTCAAACCATCCAATTGGGGATCTGCACTTCCTTCCATAGAGAGCTTCATACGGATCCATTTGGATACTGGAATGGTAGCTATTGTTGTATGAAAACTCAATTAGAGGTAAGTGGTCATCCTAACTACCACCAAAATCTAGAACACATGCTCTTAGCATATCCTCCATGGTATGAATGGTACGTTCATCTTGCCCATCAGTTTGCGGATGAAATGCCGTGCTGAGCTTTACTTGAGTACCCAAACCTTCTTGGAAGGATTTCCAGAACTTGGCTGATATTGCGCTCCTCTATCTGTGATAATGGATATCAGAATACCATGGAGTCGCACAATCTCCTTGAGATATAACCTTGCATATTCTTCTACTGAGTATGTGGTCCTAACAGGAAGAAAATGAGTTGCTTTCGTCAATCTATCCACAATCACCCATATAGAATCATACTTGCTTCGGGAACGAGGTAATTCCATAATAAAATCCATATTGATCACTTCCCATTTCCAAGTAGGGATTTCCATTTCCTGCAATAATCCTCTTGGCTTTTGATGTTCGATTTTCACTTGCTGGCAATTTGGACATTGAGCTACAAATTCTGCTATGTATTTCTTCATGCCATCCCACCAATATGTTAACTTGAGATCATGATACATCTTCGTTGCACCTGGGTGAATAGAATACCGAGAATAATGAGCTTCTTCGAGGATTCAATGACGTAATTTTGCAACATTCGGAACACATAGCCTGCCTCGGTATCTAAGAATCCTATCCATAGAAGTTTCAAATGGAGACTTCTCCTTTTCATGAAATGTGTCTCTATAATGGCTCACATGAGGATCTTCATACTGACGCTCTTTCACTTCAATATTCAAGGACGAAACTGTGGGATTATTAATACCAATTCCTGCGCTACCTGAATCAATTAGACGTAATCCAAGATTAGCTAGTTGGTGGAGCTCATGAATTAATTCTCTCTTTTCTGGAGGAGCTTCACATAGGTTGCCCATCGATCGGCGGCTAAGCGCATCAGCTACTACATTTGCCTTCCCGGGGTGGTATAAAATACTCACATCATAAGCTTTCAATAATTCTAATCACCGCCTCTGCCGCAGATTCAACTCCTTCTGTTTGAAAATGTATTGAAGACTCTTGTGATCTGTATAGATATCAACATGTACACCATAAAAGTAATGTCTCCACATCTTTAATGCATGAATAACTGCAGCTAATTCGAGATCATTAGTTGGGTAGTTCTTTTCATGTTTCCGCAGCTGTCTCGAAGCATAAGCGATGACTTTATCGTGCTGCATTAACACACATCCTAACCCAATATCGGAAGCATCACAATATACAACATAACCATCTGGCCCTTCTGGGAGTGTTAAGACCAGAGCTGAAGTTAATCTATCCTTCAATTCCTGAAAGCTACGCTCACAAGCATCATTCCACTGAAATTTAGCTGACTTCTGGGTTAGCTTCGTCAATGGGGCTGAAATAGAGGAAAATCCTTCTACGAATCTTCTATAGTGACTTGCCAATCCTAGAAAACTACGGACTTCTGTAGGCGTCGTAGGCCTTGGCCAAGTCTTCACAGCTTCAATTTTTCTGAGTATCAACTCGAATGCCATCATCTGAAATAACATGACCCAAAAATGTCACAGAATTCAGCCAAAACTCGCACTTTGAAAATTTTGCATACAATTCTCGAGTTCGAAGAATTCCAAGAACAATACATAAATGGTCTGCATGTTCTGCTTCTGTGCGACAGTATACCAGAATATCGTCAATGAATACTATTACGAATAAATCCAAGAGAGGCCTGAATACATTATTCATCAAATTCATGAACACTGCCAGAGCATTAGTTAACCCAAATGACATCACCCGGAATTCATAATGGCCATATCTCGTTCTAAAAGCTGTTTTGGGAATATCTTCTTCTTTAATTCTCACTTAGTGATAACCTGACCTTAGGTCTATTTTGGAAAACCACTTGGCACCTTGTAATTAATCGAACAAATCATCAATCCTTGGGAGAGGATATTTATTATTTATCGTCACCTTATTCAACTGTCTATAATCGATACACATCGGTAAGAAACCATCTTTCTTTCTCACGAATAGGACTGGTGCTCCCCACGGTGATGAATTGGGTCTAATAAACCCCTTCTCAAGCAAATATTTCAATTGTGCCTTTAACTCTTTCAATTCTGCCCGAGCCATTCGGTAAGGAGGAATAGAAATAGGCTTGGTGTCCGACAACACGTCAATAACGAAATAAATCTCTCTTTCCGGAGGAAGGCCTGGAAGTTCATCTGGAAATACATCCGAAAATTCATTCACTACCGGAACTGATTGGAAAGTTGGCGACTTTGCTTCGGTGTCATGAACTTGGACTAAGTGATAAATATAGCCTTTTGATATCATCTTTCTTGCCTTGAGGTAGGAAATAAACCTACCTCTTGGAGATGTTGTATTACCCTTCCATTCAAGCACGGGCTCTCCTGGAAATTAAAATCGAACTACTTTCATTCGGCAATCAACATTAACATAACATGAGGCCAACCAATCCATACCCGTAATCACATCGAAATCTAAGATTTCCAGCTCAACTAAATCAGCTTTAGTCTGGCGGTCGCATATCACAATTACACAATTTTTGTACACTTGTCTAGCTATCACGAGATCACCAACCGGAGTAGATACCTCAAAAGGTTTAATTGCGTAGATACCTCAAAAGGTTTAATTGGCTCAGGTTTCACCCCAATACGACTAGCAACGTACGGAGTAATATAAGATAGGGTAGAACCCAGATCTATCAATGCATACACATCATGGGAAAATACGGATAATATACCTGTAACCACATCCGGGGAGGACTCAAGATCCTGTCGTCCAGCTAAAGCATACATACGGGGCTGAGTGGCACCTGAAGTAGATGCTCCCCCTCTGTTTCTACCTCAACCTGCTGGAATCTGGGGAGTCTGCCCTATCGGGCGCATTGAAGAGGAACCAGCTGCTGATCCTGTGGGCTAAACCCCACCTCTACCATACCCCGAGGGACAATCACGCATCAAGTGCCCAGTCTGTCAACAAACATAGCAAGCATCTATGCCCTGGCGACATGGCCCCGAATGTAATTTACCGCACTGACTATATCGCGGTACTGGTGGTCTCCTCTGACTATGATCACCCCCAAATTGAGAACCTGAAGCTCTCGAACTCTGACCCTTTCCTGAAGGAATGGAGCGCTCAAATCTCCTACCTGCAAATCGTGGAGGCGCACTAGTCGCCGACTGGTCTGAGTGTCTAGAATAGGCCTGCCTTCATCCCCCTCTATAATCACTACCTTCTCCCACAGATCTGGCCCTTTTGCTTTTCCCTCTATCAATATCACGATCACCCCTTTGCGGATGTTGTTGTCCTTCTAAATTCTGGGCATGGGATTGAATGCGGGAAATATCCATCTCATCTTGCAATAAAGCCGTCAAGCAGTCCTTGAACAAATGTGGCCCTAATCCACTCACGAACCTGTGCACTCTATCCCCCATGTCGGCCACCATAGTCGGGGCATATCTAGCCAATGAATTAAACTGGAGGCTATACTCTCGGGCACTCATGTGTCCTTGTTTTAGATTTAAGAACCTATCCGCTCTAGCTCAGCGTACCTCGGTTGGCAAATAGTGGCGGATGAAGGCATCTACAAATTCTTGCCAAACGGGAGGAGGCGCATTCTCTTTTCTTGATGATATCCAATTATTGTACCATAATACCGCCACATCTCGGAGTCTATAAGATGCCAACTCCACAGATTCAGTTTCAGAGGCATGAATAATCTTCAATGTTCTCAACATTTCATCAATAAAACTTTGCAGGTCTTCATTCGGCTTTGACCCGAAAAACTCCGGAGGATTCAAACTCATGAAATCACGGGCTCTAGTACTAACGGCCCTGTCACTTGAACCCGAACCCTGCCGCTGCGCTAGTTCACTTCCATTGGAATTCCTCGGCTTGGATGAACTTTAATGTGTCTCATACACTTGACTCTCTTAGTTTGATGAAGTTGATCTTGAATCTCTCTTGAGTTCTTATGGAAGAAGTGTGTGGAACACTATAGAAGCCTTGAGAGAGACGAAGAAGTGTGGGAAATGAAATTAGTGAAGTGGGATCACATTTATATAGTTGAACTTAACTCAGCCCGTCGGGATTTTCACGGACACTTATACGGTCCGTATAACATTGCACGGCCCGTATAAGTGGTCGTGGTTCACCACCAGGCAAACGTCATCTCTGTTGGGTGTTATACGGACCCTTATACGGACCGTATAATGTTATACGGACCGTATAATGTTATACGGACCGTATAAGTCGGTCGTATAACCCCATCTCCCTGAAATGATCTCCGTCGTTCGTTTGATCTCCAATCCTTATGGAACCTTCTTGACACTTGTTTAACACGTCGTTAACAATATAAGGGGCATTATAACTCTTCTCTAAATCATCATTAAGCCATCATTAATTCGATACTCGTAAATCTTGCCCGACACACAACATATACCTTGCTTTCTTTAACAACTTTCGTCTCCTACCTCAAATGTCTTTGAAATCTCTTTTAGAATCATCAAATGTTATTTCTTGCTTGTCAAAACGTCGTATACGTCGTGCCATTCGTTAGTCTATTCACTGTACGTTAACGGAAAATTTCCGGGGTGTAACATAAAACCCTATGAGAAACTATTTATAAGGTCCAAAACTCGAAATCTCCCTTAAGAAAAAATTGCCCCCGACATAATAAAGTACGGGACATACACATTGTATGTCCCGTACAATAAATGTACGAGCTTCTCCTTTGCAAGTTAGGTCACCAAGTACGGGCTAAATGTAGGGGCCGTACTTCAAAGTACGTCCCGTCCGTTTTTCCCGTACATCATCTTCCACAATTGAGGTGTTCTATTTCTTGCCATCGAGGTACGTGATGCTTGTACGGGACATACAACTATGTACGGCCCGTACTTCTGCAAAATGTACATACTTCAGTAAAAATTCCTTGATTTGCCCTTTTTGTATTCGTTTTCCTAAAACACAATAAAAACACAGCAAAACAACACAAACTTGCTTAAAAACAAGTAAGACTTATAGTCAAAAAGCATCATATGTGTTGTAATTTCACCGCACATCAACCCCCAAGTTAAAGTCTTTGGTTGTCGTCAAGCATGTAAAACAACACAAACGACTCAACTAACTTAGATATAACAAAGTAAAAAATGTCTATAATGGTTTTGGCTAAGAACTACCGGCATGCACTTCTTTCACAACTGACCCTCTCAATTTCACAATTTCAAACAAGATGTATCACTAAAAACATGTTACGATTCACAATGGAGCTTCAATCCATGACATAAAGTTATTGGAACTATCAATGCATACACAAATGCTACTTTGGGTAATCACTTATTTTCACGATTTCATTCAACCCTTATGCCCTAACAAAGACAAAAGAACATCCCATATACATATGTACAATGATAAATGGGACAAAGATATAGAAGAAGAGAAACACTCACACTCACAAATAAGTTCCTGTACTACAAATGCAAATGCCATATGCTTGCCTTTATTTTCAATGATTTCAACTTTGGACTGTTCAATTGTGATCATGCTAGGACTTTTTCTAGGCTTGTAATGTAGGCTTAGGAATGGGTATGATAAATATTTGGATATTGGTGACTCACCCTACTTCAACGCTACATTTTTCTTTCCGTGATATGCATTTATTTCTCCCTCTTTTTATTTCTTCAACTTCGATGTGGTTTAACAAACTACTATGTATTAACTATATTTTTTGTGCGATGATTTTCTGATTTTTTCTCTCTTTTTGTATTATTTTTTATTTTTGAGTTTATAGCACTATATAACAACCACAACCACAACCACAACCACATCAAATCTTTTACTAGGTTACTCACGCCACTCCTAACTTACTCTTTTTCACACATGTTGCACCCCCAGCTTAGGCTTTTTAGCCTCTTTCTCTTCTTTTATAGCATCAAGGAGGGAACGGTTGCAAAGATAGAACTATTTCAAACAAGGGTATGGGTTGGTTAATGACTAGTCAAGGAAAAGGTTAAAGGCTCTGCAACGACCCGCTAGGTCGTTATGTGCGTTTTGACCATTTTACCTCTGCTGGTTTATTTCTGAGACTAGGAGCGAGTCTAGTGATAACTTAAAGATTCAGAATTCTAAAACAAAGGCATTTGAGTGTATTTGGTTGAAAACTTGTTTTAATCCATTGGGGGGTTGACTTAGTGAATTAGACCTCCGTTGGGATTTCTGAGGGTCTCCAGTAAGTCCGTAGCATGTTTTTACATATGTGTGTATGTCTGGTTTGTGTGTGTAGGGCCTCGGATTGATGTTGGGATTTTGGGTAAAGACTTGGTGCAAAACCAGAGCTTGCTGGTTCTGATGTGACCGCTACAGCGAGTTCACCATGGCGGGGCACTTGTCGCCGCCGCGGGACTTTGGATTTTAGGGGTAGACCACCATAGCGGGGGTTGGACCACCATAGCGGGACCGCTATGACGCGGTTTCGACCATTATGGAAATTCTGGTCATTTAATGAGGTCCGCCGTAGTGGCAGGAATTTTTGCTACAGCGAGACCGCTGCAGCAAAACTAGTGACTGCTGCAGCGATCGACGAGAGGCAGAAACCCACTTTTTATATTGCAAATTTCGAGATCTTTTGTCACATAACACTAAAGCAGTTCCCGAGAAAGCAGGAGGCGATTTTCCTAGGGCTTGGGTTGGTTCTTCTTCAAGGGTAACTCCTAACCTTTATGTTGTTCATTTTCTTTTCTTCTTTAAGTTCCATGACTAGAAAGTTCTTCAATGTTGAATGAAAATCCTAGAACCCTATATTTAGTAGACCCTTGAATAAATAGTGGATTGTTGATTTCATTACTGTTCTAGCATCTAGGAGTATAGGTTATCATTTTCTACGATGGGAAATTGATTAAATACGGTGATAATTATGTATTGAGACTTAGGGTTCCATCCGAAATGGGAACTTTAGCCTAAAATCTGTTTTGAAAAGGTTAAATTGATTAGAATCCTATAAATTGGAGGATTATGGTTGTTGGGATTGGGGTTATGATAAATTCACCATTAAATGATGATTTCACCCATTTGAAAAGGGTAGGTGTAATTGGTCTTCTTCCTCAATTGTTGTTCTTATTTTGAGTAGATGGTCTATTACTTACTTAGCGTTATATTGCTAGACTTTGAGCGTTCCGAACCATTATGATAGCGGAAAGCTCTAGCAGAGTAGCTTGCATTTGTCTCAGTTCTGTATCTAAGGTAGGTTATGATTTACTTGAGTTAGACTTTGATTAGTTGATTGTATATGTAGTAGAATTGATGGGAGAAAGCATGATTAGGCCTTTGGACATGATGTCTGGTTGGATATTACTTAGGTTGGTATGATTTCTGCTTTCGTTGGCTTGTCTCCATTACTTTATGAATTGAAACTTGAGGTGTATTTGCAGTGATATGGGAAGGAAGGGGTTGATATATACTCTTCTGTTGATTGAGATGACTTATGCATTTATGCTGTGGTGGATTTGATTTATCTGAGTCTCGTTATGACTTGTGGTATTGTGCCTTGTATTCCTTGGCAAGGATAATACTGACTGTTCTTGTTTCATATTGGGTATTGAACTGGAAATACGGTGAGATCCATCTTGTAATCAGGTGCATATATATATATATATATATATATATATATATATATATATATATATATATATATATATGTGTGTGTGTGTGTGTGTGTGTGTGTGTGTGTGTGTGTGTGTGTGTGTGTGCGTGTGTGTGTGTAAGGCACATTTGACAGGGGGTGAGGATGTGGCCTAGTTTAAGGCACATTCGATAGGGGTTGAAGATGTGGTCTAGTTAAGGGCTCGTGATCCGAGGTCAGTTCTGGAGCGAATGGTACATGGACACCATGGGTCCACTGAAGGTTATGACTATTATGCGAAAATTGCCTTTAGCATGTATGTACGGTTGAGATACTATCATCGGTTGCATTACATTGCATTGGACTTATCTTATTCTTATGATAGTTGATGATGGTTGTTGATATTTTGGTTTTTGTGTTGTTGTGCCTATCTGTCTATTTTGTTGGTTTTACAAATGTATGCATGATACTAATCTTAATTGGCCTATGATATCTACCGGCACATAGTGTTTGTACAGATAATACCTTGCTGCACCCTTTTTGGTGCAGATTGTGCGTCAGAGACTTCATCCAGGCCTTACATTTTGCCTGAGGCCATTTGCCATTCAGATCAGAGGGTGAGCTCCTATCTATGTCATGCCGCCTAAAGATCTTTCATTATTGATGTCTAATTACTTTCCAGACATTATGATATTTATAGACAGTTATTTATTCTTTAGATAGCTTTATGTTTTAGAGTCCTTGTACGATGACTTTAGGATCTTTGGGGTTGTAATAGCTTAGAATTCCGCACGTTTATTTTATTATGGCATGACTAGACAGTTTTATGATTATATTCTTGTTATTGATTTATAAATGGGTTAAATGAATGAAAATTTGGTTAAAGGGATGGTTCGCTCAGCAGGGGGGTTAGTATGGGAGCCATCACGACGGGTTAGGTCGTGACAGGCTCAAAAGGGGAAAACCAGGGATTATATACATGGACGGGTTAGGCTTATAAGGCAATCCTGGCTTCAAATTTACACAAAGAAGGCCTAAGATCATTTCTACACCCAAACTGTCCTTAGTAATCAAGCATGACCAACAGGGCAAGTTCTAGATTGCAAGTATAATACATTAACACATATTAACAACTCACACACACATTAGCATAAGGATTGTTTTGTTGCCTACCCAAGCAAACATTTGTCACACACGATACCCCAATACTGAAGATGTCATAAAAAGAAGCATGTATGTCAATACACTAACACATTTCGTGCATGTACAATAATTGCGGAGAGGGGTCATTTTTCATCAAAAATACAAATCACACATGCATAGCCATAAGTTCATCATCCACTACTGTCTAAGTCATAATTACCCTATTTTACCTAAACAACCTAAACATGCCAATTTCAACAGAAACAAACCCCTCAGGAAAAGAACTCTGGCAAGGAAAAGCCGAGGAGTTCCAAAACACATATATACAAATACACAACTCCAGTAGCCCTACCCCCAATTAAAAAATTTTGCACTGTCCTCAGTGCATCAAAATAAGCATAAGTAAGGGTAAGGGTTACCTGAGGCGCACTAGGTGCTCTGATCATCTCAAGACTATACCGCCTCCGCAGTCAGAGCTGTAGCATCAGTCTCAATAGAAGTTGTCTCAGCATCAGCAGCAGGAACAATGGCCTCAACGGGCATGATAGGCTGGTTGGGCACTAGTACCTCTGTCTTGGTGCCGCTCGAAGAAGCTTCCACCTCACTGCTAGCCCGTGCTTTCGGTCGATTCTCTGTTAGGGACTGATGGACAACTATCTGAATTTGCTCCTTCTCTTCTAAATTTATCTGGGCATGTATCACTATATCTATGGCCTGCCTGAAAGGAATCTCAGCTTCTAAGATTTTCTACCCTCTATCATCCTGTGGTAACTCATTATCCTTCACCAAACTCACCACATTTATAAATGACCCAAGGTCCTCTACAATCGGACCCGCGGGCTCCTCAACAATGACCCGATATCGAGTCTTCAATGCCTGCAGTTTGGCCTTTAGCCGATCCTGCTCTACCCTATAGTCGCTAATATCACAACCTGGTCCTTTATGCTTTAATATTGCTAACCTCACCTTAAAATCCGTCAAGCCCAGACAGGTACAACTAATGAGCCTGTGCAGCCGACTCTGCGACCGGTGCTAGAGCTAACTTGATCTGCTTGTTCACATATGCCTCCATCTGACGTGCTAAAATCTTAGATTGTACGCTAGCCTACTCATCCTTGGTTGAATACTTTATGAAGTTTTCTCGGTTAATCACAAATAGATCTTGTGGCTACTACTGTGTGGATGGAGGAGGAATAGTCATGGATCTCTACTCTGTCGAAGGAACAGATGAAGCCCCGGTAGGAAGAACTGCTGTGGCTCTCTGCTTTGCTTCAGTAGGTGGCACAATTGCTGTCTCCGGTGCCACATCAGTGGGAGGTGTCTCAGTAGTAGCATCTCCGGTGGCCCCTAAATCGGACTCAACATTAGTCTCCTCCTCTCCTTCGGGCAACTCATCAACTATCTCATCAGTGCGCTAGTTAGCTTTTTGGTCGTCCAACTTGGTCTTCCGAATGTCATAGTAATGGGAAGCTATAACACAGTGATCTCTGTGAGGGATGTTGATCACGCCCGCTTGCCTACATAATGCAGTGATGAGGTAGCGGAATATTAAGGATGTGGCTTCATGTGGTGCCTTTTCTCGAATCTCAGTGGCTATCATCTTCCCAATAACTAGTGGATAATGTGTCATAAGTGATGCAACTTCCACTGCTTGATCCGGAGTGAGTGAATTATCATTTTGTGTAGGAAGAATTTTGAACTGTACCACACTCCCACCAGAATTTTGCCTCAAGCATCAGCAACCTTTTGAAGATTTTTCCCTTGTTCTTTAGCCAAGGCGGATCAGCCCTAGTGATCAATGATGCAACCCACTGAAGCACAGACCTCGATGTCCTTATTTCAATCTTGTCCCAATACTCGGCCATATTTGGTGAGGCAACAAAGTTATCTCCAAAGTAGTATCAGTTGATGGCTTTGCTGGAGATGTCTACCTTTACTTTCCGAACCTCTATCACATCTGGCCTTGCAACCTTCAGTTTTTGCTAGTTTGGTTTCCTTTCTTTGGTCATGTAAGCACCATAGGCCGCATAGAACTCATGCACGAGGATGGGACAATACTCACTCGGAGGTTGGCTAAAAGCTTTTAACCTATAGAACCTCAGCGTCTCAACAATACAAGACTAAACCTCCAAATCTCCGAGGCCAATCAGCTTTTCTTCGGATATACTTCACAGTGGTTTAACCCCTTTCTTCGTTCCATCTGTGCCCTGTTCAAACCTTTCCTTGACACCTTCGATCAAGAACCGCAAGGAATTTTCTATTTTTTTCGATCTTAGTTCGGCCCATATGCGCTCTTCCGCACTCTCCGTTCTCGAGTTGGTAGGGGTGTCAGTAGTAGATTCACTTCCATCATCAGAGCTCTCATTACCGGAGCTCGAAGTAGCAGAAGAATCCTCATCTTCAGACTGAGAGGAATCTTGTGATGGTGCTCTTCGGCTCGCTGCAGTAGTTCTTGTTCGTTTGAGGGGTCGAACATTTTCATCTTCCTGGTCAAAGGGCTCATCACGCAGCCTCGTCTGTGTAATATCCTTGCCTCAACCCCTGCCCTGTGCTGGTTGGGATCAACTACCTCTCCGGACAGTGTTCTTTGTCGGCATACCTATTGAGGGACAACGTTAAGCATAGGAGAATGCACGGAGGGCAAGTTAAGAACTTATACAGTTAGTCACTTCAGAATGCTATGTTTCAGTTTTGCAACCCGTACATGATAAGTACAAGATGTACAATGAAGTACGGCCCGTACATCATATCGTACAATAGTTGACTCAGAAGTACGGCTTGAAGGTACGTCTCGTACAAAAATGTACGGTGCATACTTACAAGTCGTACCTCATTTGGCAAAAAACAGAGAGGTCATTTTTATTTTACAAAAGTACGGTCAAAATATACGGGGCGTACAATAAAGTATGTCCCGTATTTTCTGCCCATAAATTAAGAACTGTACACAGCCCTCAATTTTTTTTACGGAATTGTACAGTATCACATACACATACTTTACTTCTTTCATCTTTCAATTATGGGGTATAGGGGTTCAGGTTACTCAGACTTCACCCGCTTCATCAATTTTATCTCATTGGCAATTCATCAAACAATTGGCAGGCATAACATTATCGAACTTCGCAATTAAAGTCGTCCATTGGAATGCCCACCGACTCAGTGGAGGGTTCGATATACTCGCCCACATGAGTTCTTTGTATAGCACAACATACCAATCCCCACCACCAACCAAGATGCAATCCACAATCAATGTTTACAATCATAAACCTAAGTAAAAACAAATCTGTCTAGCCCACATGAGCACGAATTCATACACATATTTACTATGATAACAAATGAAGTACAAATTAAAAATGTCAACATACCTGAGAGTAATGACTTGGATGAGAAAACTTGAAGAAATACAGAGAAGTTTAGAACTTTTTAGCTTTTGTTTCAACTAAATCAGATTAGGGTTTGGATGTATGAATGAGGGTTGATAGGATGATGGTATTTATGGGGATTGTGGAGTTAATCGAGATTAATGGGTGTAATGGATGATGGGAGTATTGGGTTTGTTGGTTATGGGATTATGGGTGAATAGGTAGAGGAAGAGGTGAAGTGTTTGAGTTGGAAAAGAAGAGGGAAAGGTCGGGTGTTTTTATTTAAGTGCCATCTGAATTTTCGCGAAATGTACGTCCCGTACTTTTGAAGTACGGGCGTACTTTTAAGACGTACCTTATGTTCAGCCAAATTTGAAGTATCCAAATTGTACGAGGCGTACAATTTGGTATGTCCCATTCTTCTTGCACGTACCTGGATGGCGAAATCTAGTAGCCACCTTTTTTACCCCTTAAGGTACGAGGTGAAAGTACGGTCCGTACAATAAAGTACGGCTCGTACTTCCATCCCGTACCTAGATGGTAAATTCCATTTACTACCTTTTTTCACCCATTGAGGTACGAGGTGAAAGTACAGTCCGTACAATAAAGTAAGGCTCCTACTTCCATCCTGTACCTGGATGGAAAATTCCAGTGAGTTGCAAATTTTTTTTCTTCAATGTATGGGCCACAAGTATGCCACATACAATTTTGTACGGGCAATTTGATGGCCCGTACTTTTACCGTTGAAATTGGTACTTCCTTTCTTTCGCATCTTGTTTCACCTCTGTTTTTTCTTTGCACATCAAAGTCCTAACACCCAAGCAATGTTAAAACGCACAAAAAACAACAAAAAGAAAACAGAAAGCCTAAGCATAAAAAACTTAAAATCTTGGGTTGCCTTCGAAGCAACGCTTGATTTAACGTCCCCAAAAATCTGGAGAGCCTTCCCAACACCCAAGCCAACTTTTTAGCCCAAAACCAGGTATAATTTCCAAATTCCAGTCCGAGTAGCGTATAGTTATTGGTGCAGAATCGTATGGCGGTGCGTTGTGGCATAAAACTAAGGTGAAAAAGTGAAGATACAACAATATCAAAGGGAGAAAGGTATGAATCTCTTTCTACTTGTGTTAATATGGGATTATTTACGAAGAAAGCGCGATTAAATGATTGTATACTGAGTTAATTAGTTATGAAAGTTGGAAAAACAGCATGTGGGCTGTTTTATGAGACATTTTGGAGTTGGAAAAATTATGATTGATGTTGGTATTGTTGTTGTTGTTGTTGGTTGCTGAATTGAGAATTCGGGCTAGGCAAATAAACAGGGGAGGTGCTGCCCGATTTTAGGCAGAATATAAAATAGTATAATTTGAAGTATGGTACAAATGTACGATGAAAAGGCTAACATTAGTGTGAATCATTTTAAATGTAGACTTACGAGCTCGGACACATAAGCATAGTCAATAGGAGGTGGAACAGGTATGTAAGACTTACCCTTTCTTTCTTTTGGCATGTCCTAGAGCCAAGTAAGGTATGATATGCACCTTGGGGTTACTCTATTCTTTGATTCCGAGCTTGTTTATGATTCTTATTCACTACTTGTCATGAGCATGTTTAGTACAGTCGAGTTTATTATATGATTAATTAATGAATAAGCATAAAGAGTTTATGTTCCTAAAAGAGTTCTGTAAGTTTTAATGTCCCTAACTTTAGTAAATGATCTCGGATTGCTTTGAAACGTTCGTAAAGGTTTCTGTACTAAAATGTCCATAACTTTCTCATACTAAACCGGATCGACTTGAAACGTGTTTGTGATCCTTCGAGTGTCGGCTAGCGTATCTATCTATCGAGTCTTAAAAATTGAGTTATGTGCACATAGTTTCTCATTACTCTGCTCGTGCATGCCTCAATGTATCCTTCACTAAGTCCCGGGCCAGGATACGTTCTCGTGCGTACTCCAATGGATTGTTCACCGAGTCCCTCAGTTGCGGGCCGGGATACGTTATATGTATATGTATATGATGATATGATGATACGGGGATGGCGGCCAGGACGCCATTCACCGAGTCCCGCACTAGAGGGCCGGGATACGTTATGCATATATGATATATGATGTTGACATGCATGATTTTATCCACCGAGTCCCTCACTGGAGGGCCGGGATACGTTATATGTATATATGATATATGATGTTGATATGCATGGTTTTCATTTAAAAAGGCAAGTGTATTGATTTCCTTAAAAGTCATACTTGTTTCTGGTAAATCTCCGTGTTTTTTATGGTCCCCTTTACTACATTTCATGCCTTACATGCTCAGTACATATTCTGTACTGACCCCCTTTCTTCGGGGGCTGCGTTTCATGCCACGCAGGTATACACAGATGAGTAGAAGACATTGCTAGAAGATGTTCCAGCGGGATTGGCGAGCTCCGTTTTTCCCCGGAGTGTTGCCGAGTCAGAGTACATATGTTATGATTCCTGATTGATGTTAGAGACTTTGCAGACAGAGTCATGTATGCGGATTGTCAGTCTTGTAAGCGGCTCTGCAAGCCGATGTGTCATTATGCATTATATTACAAATTCCATATGATTACAGATTTTATTTGATTTGAGAACGACGAAAAGAATGTTTCTGAAAGCCTTTACTATGTATTTCATTTTTGTTTGATTCAAGAGTCCTAAGAGATTATGTGTGTAATAAGAGTCAGCGGGTTCGCTCAGCCCTAAAAAAGGGTCGGGTGCACATCATGCCCTACCAAGATTAGGGTGTGACACTGACCCCAATGTAACTTCCCACACTAAGAACATCGTGGCACGGGTGGTCTCGCCTGACCCGAATCACCCCTGAACTGAGATCCCGAAAAGCTCTGACTCAGCCCGGAATGAGTAGATCTATCAAATCTCTGGCCTGAAACCTGTGGAGGCGCACTAGTCATAGAATGGCCTGAATGCCTCGAAAACTGCTTTCTGTGCTCGCCTCTATACTCACTCATCGGACCCGAAGATCTAGTCCTCTTGTTATACCCTCTATCATGCTCACGCTCACTTCTTTGTTGTTGTAGACTTTCTTCTAAATTCTGAGCATGGGCCTGAATGCGTGAAATATCCATGTTGTCCTGAAGGAACGCAGTCAAGCACCTATCCATCAAATGTGCCCCTAGGCCTTTCACAAATCGGTGCACTCGGTCACCCATATCCGCTACCATGGCTGAAGCATACCTAGCCAAAGAATTGAAGCGGAGACTATACTCTAAAGCACTCATGTTTCCTTGCCTCAAATTCAATAACTTATCGGCTCTAGCTCGCCGAACTTCTGGAGGAAAATTCGGGGGAGGCGCATTGGCTCCCCGTGAAGCTATCCAAACCGTGTACCCATTAACCGCAACATCCCTCAATCTATAGGATGCTAACTCCACCGATTCAGTGTCCGAAGCATGTATCAACTGAAGTGTCCTAAACATTCCATCAATAAAATTCTGAGGGTCCTCATTCGGCTTTGACCCAAAGAATTCCGGAGGGTTCAAGCTAATAAAATCACGGGCCCTTGCACTAACAGCCCTATCACCTTGCCCTGTACTTTGCCGCTGAGTCTGGGCGGCAACCAATTGAGTAAGAAAATGAATGGCCTCTTTTACATCTTGGCCTGAAGCATCCGTTGGATGAGCCGGAGGTGCTGGAGCTGGGGCTGAGGCTCCCTCATGCTCCTCAGAAATAGGCACTGAATGAGAGGATTGAGATTGAGTCGCATTCTGGGACTCACTTTCCTCTACAACTGTTGGCAGTGTTCTTTCAACCCGCTTTTCTGCCACTGTCTTGCCCTTTTGAGCTACCGTAGCCTTTCTCTTTATAGGCATCTCTGAAATACATAACCCACGGTTAAGGAGAAGGAAGTTCTTATATCATAGCTCTATCGCACGATCTTATGAAGAAAAGAGGTCATTCATTCCTAAAATGCCCGCCGCCTCTTGTTTATAAGTGTGGCGCGCAACACACCCATAACCAAGAGTCTACTAGACACGGCTCGTAGATACACCCTAGGACAGAACTGCTCTGATACCACTTTTGTCACAACCCAACCGGAGGGCCGCGACGGGCACCCAGTGCTAACCCACCCGGGCACCTCTTATCATACTTTCACATTTACATCTAGGTGAGCCACATAGCTAAATCATACCTTTATCCCTCATTCATACTATTTTCATTAGGCAACAATACATTTATATCATGATCAACAAGTATGCCCACAACAATGTACATAAGCCGACGAGGCTAACAAAATGATATCCAAAACATAGGCCGACAAGGCCAAATACATCTAACCTTATACACATGTCTACGACCCTCTAAGCAGCGTCCACTAACAAAAGGACGTCAGTACGAAGAATGTACTGAGTATGTAAAGCATGATCAACATCATTAAAGAAGCATAATAAGCAACATAAGAAATAGCATAAGATGGGAGGTAGTAGATCCAACGTCATAAACACTTACTTGATTTTCATAGGGAAATTCCATTTCTAATGCGTAACCGTGTACATACGTCCAAATCCCTATCTATATTCGTATCCGTACACATTTACACTTTCATACCCATATTCATATTCATAGTCGTATTCATATTCATATTCATAATTCGTTTACATGGTCATATTCATAGCATACCCTACCATGAAGGATCGGTGTTTCACATACCCGGCCATGGCAAGGCTCGGTGAGTATACTTACCTGGCCCTACCAAGGCTCAGGGTTATCCATAACCAACTGCAGTGGTGTGCGCGCGATACATAACATACTCGACCGTATAAGCTCGGTGCTACATATTAATCATACATAGACACATATACGTAGGAGCTCATAAGCATCTTTGACGTCTTTACTATCGTCGTTCATAACATCTATCCCTAGAGGATTACTCATCATATACGGAATTTAGTACAATCATATCATATCGAGAATCATGAGCTTAGTAGCTTTCAAATGTAGAATCATTTGGAGGACATCATAGGCTCATAGACGAATAGATATTTGGCCAAAGAACCATGCCTTATGAAAGAAGGGTTAGCCTTACATACCTTTCCATTCAACTATTCTACCACTTGCACGTTCTCCTTCAATGCTCACGTTTCTACCTTCATTAGAGTTATAGTATTATTAGAAAATCGATAGCTTAGCATACATGATTAAAGATAGAGAAAATTGGACAGCATCTCCTTTATTTATACGACTTCCTCCATGTCATATATCAACTCCCAAACATCAATAATAACATTCACAACATCATAATAATAGTCTTAATTCACCTACATTATCCTTACTTCTCAATTCACTTCCAATCATCCACATCCATGATCATAGCACACTATTACATTCATTCATATACAATGTCCATCCCATGTTAGTAACCTCATTTATAACATAGCCATAATCACAACATATCAAGAATCATGACTCAATCCAAGCTATTACTCAAAAATGACACTATTCCCACATTCATGACCCATTTTCTATATTCTTCTACAATCCAAGTCTTTCAACTTCTCAATACCTTAAACAACATGGAAATACCGTAAAAATTACCTTAGATGGTGTAGGAATGACCCTTGGGTGCAAACACTTCACTTGAGCAAAATCCTAGTTTCACCTTCACTTGGATTCCTTGTCTTGGATGAACTTTAATGGGTTTCTTACACTTGATTCTCTTGGTTTGATGAAGTTGTTCACTAATATCCCTTCAATTCTTGTAGGAGAAGTGTGGAGAAATTTTTTAGAGAGAAGGGGAGGGAAGGGGAAATGAAATGAAATGACTTGGACCCCTTATTAATAATACACAAATCTGTCCCGACTATTTTCTATGGACCAACATACGGTCCGTATAAATTTCACTGACTGTATGCCTGGCCGTAGATTTGGTCCATTGAGGCTGACCATCTGGGCTGCTTATACGGCCAAACATACAACCAATACAATTTATACGGCCAGTATGTTGGGCCGTATGATGCCTAGTTCTTCCGAACTCATTCTCGTCGACTCGTTTGATCTCCAATCCTTGTGGAACCTTCTTGAAACTTGTTTATCACCTTATTAACAATGTAAGGGACGTTATAACTATTCTCCAAAGCATCATTAATCATTATTAACTTGTTACTCGTAATCTTTTCCGATACATATCGTATGCCTTGCCTTCTCTTGGAAAACATTCTCCTCTTACCTCGAATGCCTTTGAAATATTAATTAGGGTCATCAAATGTCATTCCTTACTTATTGAAATACCGTAAACTTCATGCTCTTCGTTAGTCTATTCACTGTGCATCAACGGAAAATTTTCCGAGGTGTAACAGTTATTGACTACATTGGTAGCTGCTCAGGGTCAGTGGCAGGGAGTTGGTGTTTATCAAGTAGACCAAGCTGGTAGTGTGAGGGTTAAGACTTTTCTTAGGCTAGATCCTCCATAGTTCTCCGTGTTGAAGCAAAATATGGACCCTCATGACTTTATTAATATTATGCAGAGGACTTTGAGAGTTATTCACGCCGATGAGGTTGAGTGAGTGAAGTTGGCTTCTTACAGGCTCCGTGATGTTTTGGTGCAGTGGTGTCTGGCATGGGGGCTATCTAGGTGAGAGAATTCCCCTCCATCTGTTTGGTGAGAGTTTTCAGACGCTTTTATTCGCCATTATTTACCACCAGAAGTGTGACGGGCCCGACCAGATAGATTCTTGCTTATTGAGCAGGGCAACATGAGTGTTCAGGAGTATAGTGTATACTTCGATTCATTAGCTAGATATGCTCCAGCTATGGTGGCTGAGATGGAAGATCAAGTTCATCTTTTCGTGGCTGGTCTAGGGCCACACTTGATAGATGAGTGTACGACAGCTGTGTTACAGCCAGGTATGGATATTTCCCGTAGACAAGCATATGCACAGAATCTAGATGACCATAAGCGTCAACGGAGGACAGGAGCGTGACCAGGGTCATGGTAAGAGGGCCAGATCTTTAGATATTGCTGGTGAGTTCAGGGGAGGATAGAGACAGCAGCATTCTCGATAACCATTTCATTCAGCAGGGAGTGCACCTCCGCTGTTTCCTCGCCCTAGATTTGATCGGTCTTCTTATTCCGGAGCAGGCCAGAGATTTAGAGCATCAAGTTCTCAGCGTAGACTAGAGTCAGGCCAGAGACCACCGGTACCGCGGTGTGCCCAGTGTGGTAGATTACACTATAGACAGTGTCGATTGGGATTAGATGCCTGTTATGCTTGTGGCCAGCCAGGTCATGTGATGAGGGAGTGTCCATCAAGAGGGGGTGCAGACATTGTTCAGCCTATAGGGTCCGTAGCTGGTTCTTCTTCATCAGTACGCCCTTCAGGGAAAGTTTCCCAGACACCAGTAGGACGTAGTAGAGGGAGGAGTGGAGCATCTAGCTCGAGTGGGCCTCAGCACCGCGTCTATGCACTAGCCGGTAAACAAGATCATGAGACATATCCTGATGTTGTTACAGGTATATTGTCAGTCTCCTCCTATGATGTATATGCACTGATTGATCCAGGTTCCACCTTATCATATGTTACTCAACTTATTGCTGGCAAGTTTTGAATAGAGCTTGAGTCGATCAAACCGTTTGAGCTATCTAAGCCAGTTGGTGATCCAGTCATAGCTAGGAAGATATATCAAAAACGTGTAATGATTTAGTTTGTAATCTCCATACCCTGGCAGAGTTGATTGATTTCGATGTTATTATGGGCATGGATTGGTTGGATTCCTGTTATGCTAATATTGATTGCAGAACAAAGATAGTTCAATTCCAATTTTCTGACGAGCCAGTCCTAGAAGGGTAATGCTGCTTCGCTGAGGGGTAAGTTTATTTCCTACCTCAAGGCAAGAAAGATGATCAGGAAGGGTTATATTTATCACCTAGTTCGAGTTTAGGATATGCAAGCAGATTCACCGACCCTTCAGTCTGTCCCTGTGGTCAATGAATTTCTAGAGGTCTTTTCAAATGAGCTCACAGGCATTCCGCCAGAGCGGGAGATTGATTTTATTATTGATCTATTTCCAGGTACTCAGCCAATATATATTCCTCCTTACAGAATCGCACCCGCGCAGTTGAAAGAATTGAAGGAGAAATTGCAGGATTTACTCGAGAAGGGCTTTATTAGGCCCAGTACATCGCTGTGGGGAGCGCTAGTATTATTTGTAAGAAAGAAGGATGGCTCTTTGCGAATGTGTATTGATTATCAACAATTGAATAAAGTGACTATAAATAATAGGTATCCGCTTCCGAGGATTGATGATTTATTTGACCAGCTGCAGGGTGCTAAATTTTTAGCGAAGATCGACTTGAGATCAGGGTATCATTAGGTTAGGGTGAAAGAGGAAGACATTCCAAAGACAGCATTCTGGACTAGAAATGGGCACTATAAGTTTCGGGTTATGTCATTCGGATTAACTAATGCTCCAGCTGTATTCATGGATTTGATGAATCATGTATTCAGACCTTTCTAGACGTGTTTGTGATTGTGTTCATAGATGACATTCTGGTTTATTCTTCAACAGAGGCTGAGCATGCGGATCATCTACGTGCAGTGCTTGGAGTTGTTCGAGATAGAGAATTATAAGTGAAGTTTTCCAAGTGTGACTTCTGATTGAACTTTGTGACTTTTCTTGGTCACATTATTTCAGATGAAGGCATTAGAGTGGATACTCAAAAGATTGAAGCTGTGAAGAATTGGCCAAGGCCCACGACACCAACGGAGAGACGTAATTTCTTGGGCCTAGCGGGATATTATAGAAGATTTATGGAAGGATTTTCTTCTCTTTCAGCCCCATTGACCAAGCTGACTTAAAAATCAGCTAAATTCCAGTGGACAAATGTATGTGAGTGGAGTTTTCAGATATTGAAGGATAAGTTGACTTCAACACCCGTGTTGACTCTTCTAGAGGGAACAGATGGCTATGTGGTATATTGTGATGCTTTAGGTATTGGATTGGCATGTGTGTTAATGCAACATGGTAAGGTTGTTGCTTATGCCTCCAGACAGTTGAAGAAGCATGAGAAGAATTACCCAACCCATGATCTTGAGTTAGCTGCGGTGATCCATGCTTTGAAGATGTGGAGACACTACTTATACGGTGTTCATGTTGATATCTATACTGATCACAAGAGTCCCCAGTACGTCTTTAAGCAGAAGGACTTGAATCTACGTTAGAGGCAATGGCTAGAGTTGCTGAAAGATTATGATGTTGATATTCTGTACCATACTGGGAAGGCTAATGTAGTAGTTGTTGCTCTTAGTCGTAAATTCATGGGTAGCCTGTTATATTTGCAACCAGAGAAGATAGAACTAGTCTCGGAAGTTCATTGATTAGCTAGCATTGGAGTCCGGCTGTTAGATTCGGGTGATGCAGGAATTACGGTTCAAGACACAGCGGTGTCATCTTTGGCAGCGGAGATAAAGGAACACCAGTACGAAGATCCTGTTTTAGTTCATTATCGGGATACAACTCCTCATAAAGAAAAGACACCTTTTGTGATCACAGGAGATGGAGTACTCAGGTATCGAGGTAGATTGTGCATTCCTAATGTTGTAGGACTTCGTCAGCAGATTATGGGAGAAGCACATTATTCTTGCTATTCTATTCATCCGGGCACGAGAAAGATGTATCATGACCTCAAGGAAGTTTATTGGTGGGATGGTATGAAAAGAGATATAACAAAAAACTTTATTGCCTAGTGTCCTAATTGTCAGCAAGATAGAGCACCAGAAGGCCGGAGGTTTATTACAGGCTATGGAGATTCCGACATAGAAATGGGAAATAATCAATATGGATTTCATTACAGGTTTGCCCGCACTCAGCGGAAGTATGACTAAATATGGGTCATAGTTGATAGGCTTACAAAGTTATCCCATTTCCTACATGTCAGAACTACTTATTCAGCTGAAGATTATGCGAAGCTTTATCTTAAAGAGATTGTACGACTTCATGGTGTTCCTACAACCATGATTTCAAATAGAGGAGCGCAGTTTACAGCTAACTTCTGGAAATCTTTTCAGAATGGATTAGGGACTCAGATGAGTCTTAGTACTGCATTTCATCCGCAGACAGATGCACAAGCGGAGCGTACTATCCAGACACTTGACGATATGCTAAGAACTTGTGTGATTGATTTTTGAGGTAGTTGGGATGATCATTTTCCTCTTATTAAGTTTGCATATAATAACAGTTATCATTCCAATATCCAGATGGCTCCTTATGAGATTTTGTATGGGCGGAGATGGAGATCGACTATAGGATGGTTCGATGCGGGAGAAAATTAGTTAGTAGGCCCAGATTTGATACAGCAAGCAGTCGACAAGGTAAAGGTGATTCGAGAAAGGTTACTAGCAGCACAAAGTCGACAGAAATCCTATGCAGATAATCAGCGATGCAAGTTAGAGCTTGAGGTAGGAGATTGGGTTTTCCTGAAGATCTCACCTATGAAGAGAGTGATGAGATTTGGTAAGAATGGTAAGTTGAGCCCTCGATATATTGGGCAATATAATATTGTTCGTATAGTGGGTAAAGTAACATACAAGCTAGAACTGCCTTCTGAGTTGGAGTCTATACATCCAGTATTCTATGTGTCTATGCTTCATAAGTGTATAAGAGATCCCTGAGAATTGTACTAGTAGATGATATCCAAGTGACCGAGCAGTTATCATATGAAGAAGTTACTGTGGCTATATTGGATAGAGAAGTTCTTCGATTGCGAACTAAGGATATGGCTTCCGTTAAAGTTCTGTGGAGAAATAATAGTATTGAAGAAATTAATTGGGAAGTGGAAAAGAAAATGAAGGCTAAATATAGCTATTTATTTTCGTCATCTCAGGAGGCTCAGTCTGAGGCATCACCCCTCCCCAGGTATTGATTTCATTTATAGTTATTGTGATTGGTCGTGTGAGGCCATGGTGTTGTATATTTTAGCATGTGGCCCTGTGTGGCATTATTTTGGGTTGCTATGTAAATGTTGGGTTGGTACATTTACAGGGGAGACTCTGCTAAAATGTTTATAACTCATGACTTGTATGAACATTCGAGGACGAATGTTTCCTATCGTACCCGAGTTTTGAGAGATTAAGTGCTTTACCTCGCATGTACCAAAGTCTAAGTATGCATTTTTTGCAATACGATAGGATTAGAAGTGAAACGAATTGAAACGACGAGAACCAGGGCGACTCAGGGATTCAGGCCTCAGTACATTTTGACGGTGCAAAGGGACGGCCCGTTAACATGTTGACGACGGCGTCCTTCACACCGTCAACTAGCAGCAGTCCCTAAATCTCAAGTGGTAAATGGACGGTGCAAGTCGATGGTCGTCGACGTGTCGACGGGACTGTTGACTTGCTTGTCGACCAGTAACCGCAGGGGCTATTTTGTCCCACCTATATATGTATATATATAAATAAATAAATAAATAAATATATATATATATATATATATATATATATATATATGTGGAGCCCCCACGTTTTATTTCATTATTTTCCACTCCTAAATCAGAGAAAGCCCTAGAATATTTTCTCTCTATAATTTCCATCATATTAGTGGAGATTTGGTAAGATCCGAGCCCCGTAAACCCGAGCTTCTGAAGGGAAAGTTATTCCTAGGGTTTCATTGAAGTTGTGAAGCTTTGGAATTGGAGTTGAAGTTTGATTCTTGGTATTATAGTCCCCTCAAGGTATGTTTATGATTCCTACCTTGGTGTTAAGCTAAGCATCAAGAATTTTTGTGATTTTAAGTAAAGAAATATAGTTAGGGATGTGGTAAGTTAAATAAGGGTTAAGGTGAGGCCAAGGGTTATTTTGAGATAGGGTTTGGAATATACTTGGTTATATTTTGATAAGTAAGAATTGATATTGAGGTTGTAGATATTGTTGTTAATGTTTAAGTTGAATTACATAGTAAGTGATGTAAATGGGCTAGTGGTGGCCTATGTTATGTCCCTTTATTTATTTGGGCATTATCCTTATTATCTGAATGAACAAGTAAGCGAGCGAGTTCCAAAGACTCTACTCTTAGATAGTACAGGATTCACCGTATCCTTGGTTTCCTAAGTTTATGTTTATGGCTTCTAGAGATCTTATGTTACCTAGAGTAATCCAGAGTATACCTTTCATGAGTCTTTCATGCATTATATATGTGTGTGTATAGCTATTTTCTTACACCGCGCCTATATGATTACACCGTGCCTATACGGCCGGGCAGTATACACCGTACCTATATGGTCGGGCAGTTCATTACTTATATAAAGGCATATGATTTTTTTTAAGAAAGCATGCATATTATACACCGCAGAGCTATCTTTAGTTATAAATACATTTTTAGATATCCAGTCATACTGATGCATTCATACAGTCAGTTAGCTTATGAGTTTCAGATTCCTGTCTTCTGTCATGACCCAACCGATGAGTCGTGATGAGTGTCTGGCCTCTAATGACCAAGCACCCCTATACTCGTACCTGAACATCACTGAACAACAAGGGCCAATGAATATTCCATCTAAAATATACTGACTCAAGAAAAGGATAACATCATGAATTCTGCACCAACATAATATATAAGTACTGAAAAGAACGATGCAAGCCGACTAGGCCGCCACATATGCTGTACATAAAAGAATAGGAGCCGAAAAGGCTACGTCACATGTCATTTATATACAACTATATACAGACCTCTAATGGAATAGAAAACTGTAGAAAGGACGGGACAGGGGCCCTTCAAACCCCTATACATATCTACATCTTAAAAGTAGCATACCAAAATGAACTGCCGCTCCGGATCAAGTGGAGCGCACTGACCACTGCTGGATGAAAGTCCTTCTGAACTGGGCCGCCTACTTGTCTACCTGAACCTACAGGCATGAACGCAGCCCCCAAGCAATAGGAGAGTCAGTACAGACAATGTACTGAGTATGTAAGGCATAAGAGTAACATATACATAAAAATAATGACAGGAATTTGAAACTCATAAGCTAACTGACTGTATGAATGCATCAGTATGACTGGATATCTGAAAATCTCTATATAACTGAAGATAGCTCTGCGGTGTATAATATGCATGCTCTCTTAAAAAAATCATATGCATCTATATAAGTAATGAACTGCCCAACCATATAGGTACGGTGTATACTGCCCGGCCGTATAGGCACGGTGTAATAATCAACATCATCATTATCCCGTGTCCGAGATGATATCATAAGCTGCCCACTAGTTGTGCTGCCCGACCATATAGGCATGGTGTCCTTCCCATTATCCATAAGCCGCCCACCGTAGTGGTGCTGCCCGGCCATACAAGCGCGGTGTAAGAAAATAGCTATACACACATATATATAATGCATGAAAGACTCATGAAAGGTATACTCTGGATTACTCTAGGTAACATAAGATCTCCTGAAGCCATAAACATACACATAGGAAATCAAGGATACGATGAATCCTGTACTATCTAAGAGTAGAGTCTTTGGAACTCGCTTGCTTACTTGTTCGTTCAGATAATAAGGATCATGCCAAAAGAAATAAAGGGACAGTCTTAACATACCTTGAAGCGTATCTAATCATCCAACATGTACTTCTTGAACTCGTAAGTCTACAAACAAGATATCATAGGCCATCATTAGCCCATTTACATCACTTACTATCTAATTCAACTTAAACGTCAACAACAATATCCACAACCTCAATATCAATTCTTACATATCAAAAGATAACCAAGTCTATTCCAAATCCTCTCTCAAAACAACCCTTGGCCTCACCTTAACCCTTATTTAACTTACCACTTCCCTAACTATATTTCTTTACTTAAAATCACCAAAATTCTTGATGCTTAGCTCAACACAAAGGTAGGAATCATAAACATACCCCGAGGGGACTAGAATACCAAGAATCAAACTTCAAATCCAATTCAAAAGCTTAACAACTGCAATGAAACCCTAGGAATAACTTTCCCTTCACAAGCTTGGGTTTACGGGGCTCGGATCTTACAAAATCTCCACTAATATGATGGAAATTATAGAGAGGAAATATTCTAGGGCTTTCTCTGATTTAGGAGTGGAAAATAATGAAATAAAATATGGGGGCTCCATATATATAAATAGGTGGGACAAAACAACCCCTGCGGCTGCGGGTCAACGAGCAGTCGACGGTCTCGTCGACACGTCGACGGCTGTCGATGTCACGACCCAGCTAGGGGCCGTGACGGGTACCCGGGGCTAGCCACCGAGCACCACTCGCTCTACTACTCATATTTCTCATTTAATGCTCTTTTATCAACTTTTATACTCAAACGGTAAGAAAATCATATTTCATGTGGAAACATAATTACTTTTATATACATGTGCCTCTCGGCCATTAAAATAATATATATATATATATATATATATATATATATATATATATATATATATATATATATATATATATATATATATATATATATATATATATATATATATATATAATAGCATCTTGTGAGACCATCTAACCCACACTGCGCATCTACGAGCCTCTACTGGAGTGCTAAACATAAGGACGGGACAAGACCCCGTCATGCCCAAAATACATATACATGAGTATACACCAAAAGAATAATCAAGCACATCTGGAACAAGGGAGTGCTTTCAGTTGGCTGACAGCTACTACGAATCTGGGTCAAGCTCTCCTCCCTGTCTTCCTGTGGGCATGAACATAGTGTCAAAAAACAAACGAACGTCAGTACGAACATTGTACTAAGTATGAGAGGCATGAACAATGAAATAAGACAATGATATAAAGGAAATGTCAATATGAAACATCTGTATCTGACTGTCAAATATAAAAGGAATAATGCATACTGTCTTACTCATACTCACCATCATATCATATATGCATAATGTATAAATATAAACTGCCCGTCTATATAGGAACGGTGTGCTACTGTATAAGCTGCCCGTCCACATCAGATCGGTGTGATAATCCTAACATTAGCCTGCGTTCAGGCCTCCCGCGTCCGGGGTATCATCTCATGCCGCCCACTAGTGGTGTCTGCCCATGTCATTTGGCTATGGTGTATAGTATATGTCATGACCCAACTAGGGGCCGCGATGGGTACCCGGGGCTAACCACCGAGCACCGCTCGTACTATTACTTCTTAGACTCATTCAACAATCATTTATCGATTTCATACTCATTTTACCAAAGAAACTACTTTTCATTACAAAACATAATGCTTTTATTCAATAACATATATCAATACATTTACACAATATCCACGTCGTGAAACCACATACCCCATATTGAGTATCTACGAGCCTCTACTGGATTACACATACAACTGTACACAAAAGATTCATCATAAGCACCTCCGGTACAAGGGAGTGCTTTCAGTCAACTAACAGCTTCTAAGAGTCCGGAGCAAGATCTCCTCCCTGTCGACCTGTGGGCATGAACACAGCGTCCAAATAAAACGGACGTCAGTACGAACATTGTATTGAGTATATAAGACAGGAATGAAATGAACAATGTCATAGAAGCATCATGAATCATAAGAAAAGATATAACCTGCTTGAGTGTTATAAGCAACATACTTTTTACATATATTTTACATCATCATAGTATGTGTTTTGTCATATCTCATATATCATCACATTCATCATCACATACATCATCACATACTTTATCACGTACATCGTCACATCGTACTCCGCATCATTACCCGCGTCCGGGTAGTCCTCATATATCGCCCACTAGTGGTGATCATGCCCGACCCTCTAGGCTCGGTGTAAACATAGCAGCCCGCATTAGCGGTGACATGCCCGGCCATATAGGCGCAATGGAATCATACGCAGCCCGCATTCGCGATGACATGCCCGGCCAAATAGGCACGGTGGAACCTTATCATCACAAAATCAATCATAACACATCTCATAACATAGCATCATCTTATCATTTCTTGGTATCTTATACATATAATCATCATATTACAAACTAGCATTGTCAATCATCTTATAGACATATCGTATATTAGCATTAAGAGCATACGTTAATCCTTAAGGGCAACCACACTATGTCGGGGTGACGTAAGGTCGTGAACCCCCGATTATATTATGAACGTTTATGAGTGTCGTGCCTCGCCTTGAAGGAAATAGGACATAAGGCGAGTGTTAACAAAGATAACATCATTAGCGTTATAGGAACATCATGCCACAATTTCTTGAATCGCTATACTCTAGCTCATTATCATCACCATCATATTCATATGTAATTCAATATATTGAAGGACTCATAGGCTTCGTTTTGTAGAAGGATTATACAAGACTTGAAGGATTCATGCCTTTTGAAAGAAAAGATAAGCCTCACATACCTTTGTCGTTTAACTATGCTATCGTCTGCTTGATTTCCTTTGATATCACGTCTCTACCTTCAAGAGAGAATTCGTACCATTGTTAGTCAATCGACGAGAAGAACGCGCTACTATTTCTAGGGAAAATTAGGCAGCATCTCATTTGTTTCTACTACTTTTCCCATGTTTCATTTCAACTACCAAACATTCACAACAACACTTGCAATATCGTATCAACAGTCGTCATTTATCTACATTTACCACTTTCCACCATTTTTCTCCAATTTCTCCACATTTATGGGTTTTAGCTCATCATCACATTTTCTCATACATCACCCCTATTTCATGGTCTACACGTCATTTATAGCATATTTATACTCCTAACTCATCAACATTTATAATTTAATCCAACTATCATTCAACTAAGGCACTATTCACATTTTATGACCCATTTACTACACTCTTCTATAATCCAAGTGTTTTAACGTATAAATACTTCAATCATCATGAGAAAGTCATAAAACTTACCTTAGATGCAGCAGGAACAAGCCTTGAGTAGCAATACTCTTTTATACCAAAAACCCTACTTCATTTCCTTTGCAATTTCTTGGTGTAGATGAACTTTGATGAGTTTCACACTCTTGATTTCATGGATTTGGTGTTGTGGATCTTGATTTTCCTTTGCTTTTCTTGTGGATGAATATTAGAGAGTATTCTAGATGTTTCTTAAAGTGTGGAGTGGAAATGAAATGAATGGAATGAAAAAGGGTCCCTTATACTTAACTTAAAATCTGATTTTTATGAACAGTAGTCGAAGTGCACAGTGGCCATAAACCCAGTTTACGGGCCGTATTCTGGTTTACGGTCCGTCCTTCACGACCGTATTTAAGAATAACAGAACCAGAAAGGTTTGTTGGAGGTCATGGTGGTTTACAGTCACAGTTTACGGGACGTATTTCGATTTACGGTCCGTATTATGAGTCGTATTTAACCATTTAGACATTTGGCAGAAAGTTGAAATTTTGTATATTGGAGGACGATAGCAGTTTACGGTCCGTAAACCACTTTACGAGCCGTATTCTACTTTACGACCAACTGGGCCGAAGTGCAAATTTGCAACTTTCGCATTTTCAAAACTCATAAGTAGTCATCCCCTTCCTAGTAAAACATCGTACACTCATACTCTTCGTTGGTCTATTCATTGTACGTTCACAGAGAAATTTCTGAGGTGCAACAGTATTGCTGCCCGCCTTAGCGGTGACTGCCCGGCCAAATAGGCGCGGTGTTATATCATCATCATCATACATGCTCATCATAATATGCTTATCGTAACATACTTTTCATAATACATGCATAAGGCTTATGAACAACTTTACTTTATCGGGATGACTAAGGTCGTGATCCCCCGATTTCATTATGGAGCAATTATTGGCATCCTGCCTCACCTTGAAGGAACTAGCACATAAGGTGAGTGTAAGCAATAAATAACATCATTAACATTGTAGAATCATCATATCATATCTCTTATCTTATATTGCCACTCATAGATATGGGCTTTTAGCTATCCGGAATATAGGAACTCACGAAGAGGAAAGAAAATCATGCTAAAAGATTCATGCCATTAGAAAGAAAGGACTAGCCTCACATGCCTTTGACGTTTAACTAAGCTATCGCTTGCTTGTCCTCCTTCGATATCATGTTTCTACCTTCAAGAGAGAATTCGCACTAACGTTAGTTAATTCGACTATAAGAACGCGCTACTATTTCTAGGGAAAATTGGGCAGCACTTCCTTTGTTTATACCACCTTTCCCATATTCTATATCAACTCCCACACGCTCACAACAACATTCACAATATTACAATCAACAATCAGCATTTATATACATTAGCCACAATCCACCATTTCTCTTCAATTTCTCCACATTTATGGTTATAGCTTACTATCGCGTTTCCTCATATATAATACTCATTTCATGGTCTAAATGTCATTTATAACGTATTCATAATCACAACACTCCAACATTCATGATTCAACCCAACTGCCATTTAACCATAACACTATTCACTCACTAATGACTCATTTCCTATGTCTTTATACAATTCAAGTATCTTACCCTTCCAATACCTTAAACAACATGGTATAGTCATAAAACTTACCTTAGATGATGGTTGAACAAGCCTTGAATGGAATTACTCCTCTAGCACCAAAACCCTACTTCACTTCCTTTGGGTTTTCTAGAGAGAGACGAACTTTAGCTAGGTTTCATACACTTTGTCTCATGGATTTGGTGTTATTGACCATGGATTTCCTTTGATTTTCTTGTAATGAAGAGTGGAGAGTATTCTAGAGGTTTCTAGAGAGAAGTATCGTGGAAGTGAAATGAATTCAATGAGCTTGGGTCTCCTTTTAATGACTTAAAATCTGATCCGGAATGAACAGTAGTTGAAGTGCACAGTGGTCGTAAACCCAGTTTACGGTCCGTATTCTAGTGTACGGGCCATTTTTCGTGGTCGTATTTAAGCATAATAGAACCAGAAAGGTGTGCTGGGGATCATGGTGATTTACGATCGCAGTTTACGGGCTGTATTTCAATTTACGGTTCGTATTCCAAGTCGTATTTAACCATTTGAACATTTTACAGAAAGTTGAAGTTTTGTATGCTGAAATACGACATGGTAGTTTACGGGCCGCATACCACTTTACGGTCCGTATTTCATTTTACGATCGACTGGGCAAAAGTGCAAATCTGCAACTTTCACGTCTTCAAAACCTATAATTAGTCATTGTGGAGCATAACCTATCTCTTGTTCCCATTACCTCTGAAATCTTACTTAGGGTCGTCAAACGTCATTCCCTTTTGATTAAAACATCGTATGCCCATCTTCTTCGCTAGCCTATGCATTGTACGTTCATGGGGAAATTTCCGAGGTGCAATATTCTTCCCCCCTTTTGGAACATTCGTCCTCGAATGTTAAGTCATCGGGATTCTAGAAGAATTTCGTCCGAGTTTCCCCTGTACTATGGCACTACCATCCTGTCATATCAACCCATAATATCATTGCATCACAGGGCTACATCACAGTATCAACATGTCTATGGCCACACACGACCAAAAGCATGAAAAGTATGCATATATACCTTATATCGTTGGCGTTTCATCTTGAATCTCTCCTGGGGGTTGAAATAAATGTGGGTGCTCGGACTTCATACTCTCTTCCGCTTCCCAATTTATTTCTTCTCGGTTATTGTTTCGCCACAAGACTTTAACTGAAGCTACCTCTTTATAGGTTAGCTTTTCTGTCACTTGCACATTATCTATCAGGACAATCTTTGTGGGATCTCCAATACACTTGCAGAGCATCGAAACATGGAAGACTGGATGGACTGATTCAAGCTCCGAAGGCAAGTCCAATTCATAGGCGACATGACCCACCTTGCGGATAATTTTATAGGGTCCAATATATCTAGGACTTAAATTCCCTATATTGCCAAATCTCATCACCCCTTTCATTGGCGACACTTTCAAAAATACCCAATTATCAACCTGAAATTCCAATTCTCGTCGGCGATTGTCTGCATAATACTTTTGGCGACTTTGGGCTGTCAGCAACCGATCTCGGATCACCTTAACCTTTTCCACCGCTTGCTGAATCAATTCAGGGCCTACCAGTTGTGCTTCCCCTATTTCGAACCATCCGATTGGGGATCTACATTTTCTTCCATACAAAGCTTCATATGGAGCCATTTGAATACTGGTATGGTAACTATTGTTATACGTAAATTCTATTAGCGGCAAATGATCGTCCCAACTTCCACCGAAATCCAGCACGCACGCTCGTAGCATATCTTCCAAGGTTTGAATAGTGCGTTCGGCTTGCCCATCAGTCTGTGGGTGGAATGCCGTGCTAAGCTTCACTTGGGTACCTAGACCCTCTTGAAAAGACTTCCAGAACTTGGCTGTAAATTGTGCTCCTCTGTCTGTGATGATGGATAATGGAACACCATGGAGTCGCACAATTTCCTTGAGATACAACCTCGCATAATCTTCTGCTGAGTATGTGGTTTTGACAGGAAGAAAATGGGCTGCTTTTGTGAGTCTGTCCACAATCACCCATATCGAATCATACTTGCCTCGAGAACGAGGAAACCCCACAATAAAATCCATGTTGATTACTTCCCATTTCCAAGTAGGAATTTCTATTGCTTGCAATAAGCCTCCTGGCTTCTGATGTTCAACTTTTACTTGTTGGCAATTTGGACACTGTGCTACAAATTCGGCTATGTCTCTCTTCATGCCATCCCACCATTTTGGTGGTACATGGGTGAATGGAATACCGAGAACAATGTGCTTCTTCTAGAATTTGTTGGCGCAATTCTGCCACATTCGGCACACATAGCCTGTTTCGGTATCTAAGAATTCCATTCGTGGAAACATTAAATGGAGACTTCTCTTTTCCACGAGATATGTCTCTGTAATGGCACAGTTTAAGATCTTTATACTGATGCTCTTTCACTTCCATGTTCAAGGACGAGACTGTGGGATCATTAATGCCAATCCCTGCATTACCCGAATCAATTACACGCACTCCAAGATTAGCTAGTTGGCGGAGCTCATGAACCATTTCTTCCTTTTCCGGAGGGACTTCACATAAAGTGCCCATAGACCGGCGGCTAAGCGCATCGGCTACTACATTCGCTTTTCCAGGGTGGTACAAAATGTTCACATCATAATCGTTTAACAATTCTAACCACCGCCTCTGCTGCAGGTTCAACTCCTTTTGCTTGAAAATGTATTGAAGACTTTTGTGACCTGTATAAATATCAACATGCACACCATAGAAATAATGCCTCCATATTTTTAAGGCATGAATAACCGCAGCTAATTCCAGGTCATGGGTTGGATAATTCTTTTCATGTTTCTGTAATTGTCTCGAAGCATATGCAATAACTTTACCGTGCTGCATCAATACGCATCCTAATCCGACACCGAAAGCATCACAATATACCACATAGCCATCTGACCCTTCTGGAAGTGTTAAGATCGGAGTTGAGTTCAATTTTTCTTTCAACTTCTGGAAACTACGCTCACAAGCATCATTCCACTGAAATTTGGCTGACTTCTGGGTTAGCTTCGTCAATGGGGCTGAAATAGACGAAAAGCCCTCTACGAATCTTCTATAATAACCTGCCAAACCCAGAAAACTACGAACTTCTGTAGGCGTCGTAGGCCTTGGCTAAGTCTTCACAGCTTCAACTTTCTGAGTGTCGACTCGAATGCCATCATCTGAAATAACATGGCCCAAAAAGGTTACAGAATTTACCCAAAATTCACGCTTTGAAAACTTCGCATACAATTCTCGGGCTTGAAGAATGCCAAGAACAATTCGCAAATGATCTGCATGTTCTGATTCCGTGCGAGAATACACTAGAATATCATCAATAAATACTCTCACAAATAAATCCAAGAGTGGCCTGAATACATTATTCATCAAGTTCATAAACACGGCCGGAGCATTAGTCAATCCAAATGACATCACCCGGAATTCATAATGGCCATATCTCGTTCTGAAAGCTGTATTGGGAATATCCGCTTCTCTAACTCTCACTTGATGGTAACCCAACCTCAAATCTATTTTAGAAAACCACTTGGCACCTTGCAATTGATCGAATAAGTCATCAATCCTTGGGAGAGGATATTTGTTCTTTATCATCACTTTGTTCAATTTCCTATAATCGATGCACATCCGCAGAGAACCGTCTTTCTTTCTCACAAACAAGACCGGCGCTCCCCATGGTGATGAGTTGGGTCTAATAAACCCCTTTTCAAGCAAATCTTTCAGCCGTGCCTTTAGCTCTTTTAATTCCGCCGGAGCCATTCAATAAGGAGGAATAGAAATAGGCTTGGTGTCCGGCAACACATCAATGGAAAAATCAATTTCTCTTTCTGGAGGAAGACCTGGAAGTTCGTTTGGAAACACATGTGGGAATTCATTGACGACCGGAACTGATTGGAAAGTTGGCGTCTTTGACTCGGTGTCATGGACCCGAACTAAATGATAAATATAACCCTTGGCTATCATCTTCCTTGCCTTAAGGTAGGAAATAAACCTACCTTTCAGAGATGATGCATTACCCTTCCATTCAAGCACGGGCTTTCCCGGAAATTGGAATCGAACCACTTTCAATCGGCAATAAATATTAGCATAGCACGATGTCAACAAATCCATGCCCATAATTACATCGAAATCTAACATTTCCAACTCAATCAAATCAGCCGTGGTCTGGCGATCACATATCACAACTACACAATTTTTATACACTTGTCTCGCTATCACGGGATCACCAACCGGAGTAGACACCTCGATAGGTTTGATTGGCTTAGGTTTCACCCCAATACAACCAGCAACATATGGGGTAATATAAGAAAGAGTAGAACCCGAATCTATCAATGCATACACATCATGGGAAAATATAGACAATGTACCTGTAACCACATTCGGAGAGGACTGAAGATCCTGCCGTCCGGCTAAAGCATATACACGGGGCTGAGTGGCACCTGAAGTAGATGCTGCCCCTCTGCCTCTACCTCAGCCTGCTGACATCTGGGGAGTCTGCCCTACCGGGCGCACTGAGGAAGAACCAGCCGCTGAACCCCAACTCTACCACTCATCGACAGGCAATCTCTCATCATGTGCCCAACCTTGCCACAAGTATAACAAGCATCCGAACCCTGGCGACACTGTCCGGAATATAATCTACCGCACTGGCTGCATCGCGGTACTGGGGGTCTCCTCTGGCTATAATCTTCCCTGAACTGGGAATCTGAGGCCCTCGAACTCTGGCCCTGCCCTGAACGGAAGGAGCGATCAAATCTCCTACCTGCGAATCGAGGAGGTGCACTAGTCACCAACTGGACTGAGTGCCTAGAATATGTCTGCCTTGATCCCCCTCTGTAGTCACTGCCTGTTCCCATAGATCTGGCCCTCTTACTCTGCCTTCTATCACTATCACGATCAATTCTTTGTGGTTGTTGTCGCCCCTCTAAATTCTGAGCATGATCCTGTATTCGGGAAATATCCACCCCATCTTATAGCGAGGCTGTCAAGCAATCTTTGAATAAATGTGGCCCTAAGACACTCACGAATCTATGTACCTGGTCTCCCATGTAGGCCACCATAGTCGGGGCATACCTAACCAATGAATTAAATTGAAGGCTATACTCTCGGGCACTCATGTTCCCTTGCCTCAAATTTAGGAATCTATCCGCTCTAGCTCGGCGGACCTCAGGTGGAAAATAGTGACGAATAAAAGCATCCACGAATTCTTGCCAAACCGAAGGAGGCGCATTCTCTCCTCTTGATAATACCTAGTTGTTGCACCATAAAACAGCCACATCCCGAAGTCTATAAGATGCCAACTCCACGGATTCAGTTTCGGGGGCATGGACAATCTTCAATGTCCTTAACATCTCATCTATGAAACTTTGCGGATCTTCATCCGGCTTTGACCCGAAGAACTCCGGAGGATTCAAAGTCATGAAGTCACGGGCTATAGTACTAGCTGACCGATCACTTGGGCTCGCATTCTGCCGTTGTACTTGTGCGGCAACCAACTACGTCAATAGATGTATGGCCTGGGTCATTTGTTGACCCGAAGCAACCGGGGGAGGAATTGGAGCTGGAGCTCCTCCTTGTTCTTCCACATTCGGCAGGGTAGAAGAAGTATTAGACAAGGCCTCATTATGTGATTCGCCTTTTTGTATATTCATCGGAGGCTCTCTTTCTACCCGCCTCTTTGCCGTAGTCTTGCCCTTCTGGGCGGCTGTAGCCTTTCCCTTTGGCGGCATTCTGAAATCATAACACACTATTAGGGAGGATAAAATCTTATACACGGCTGTATCGCACGATCTCATGAGAAGAAAGATGGTCATTTTTCCTAAATGCCCTGTAGCCTCTTGTTTATTGATGTGGCGCGCAACACACCATAAACAAGACTCTACTAGACACGGCTCGTAGACACTTCTTAGGACTGAACCGCTCTGATACCACTTTTGTCACGACCCAGCTAGGGGCCTTGACGGGTACCCGAGGCTAGCCATCGAGCACCACTCGCTCTACTACTCATCTTTCTCATTTAATGCTCTTTTATCAACTTTTATTCTCAAATGGTAAGAAAATCATATTTCATGTGGAAACATAATTACTTTTATATACATGTGCCTCTCGGCCATTAAAATAATATATACATAAAATAGCATCTCGTGAGACCATCTAACCCACATTGCACATCTACGAGCCTCTACTGGAGTGCTAAACATAAGGATGGGACAAGACGTCATGCCCAAAATACATATACATGAGTATAAACTAAAAGAATAATCAAGCACCTTCGGAACAAGTGAGTGCTTTCAATCGGCTGACAGCTACTACGAATCTGGGTCAAGCTCTCCTCCCTGTCTACCTGTGGCCATGAACACAGTGTAAAAAAAAAACAGACGTCAGTACGAACATTGTACTGAGTATGAGAGGCATGAACAATGAAATAAGACAATGATATAAAGGAAATGTCAATATGAAACATTTGTATCTGACTGTTAAATATAAAAGGAATAATGCATACTGTCTTACTCATACTCACCATCATATCATATATGCATAATGTATAAATATAAACTGCCCGTCCACATCGAATCGGTGTGATAATCATAACATTAGCCTGCGTCCAGACCTCCCGCATCTGGGGTATCATCTCATGCCGCCCACTAGTGGTGTCTGCCCATGCCATTTGGCTATGGTGTATAATATAGTTGTCCGCCTTAGCGGTGACTGCCCGACCAAATAGGCGCGGTGTTATATCATCATCATCATACATGCTCATCATAATATGATTATCGTAACATACTTATCATAATACATGCATAAGTCTTATGAACAACTTTACTTTATCGGGGTGACGTAAGGTCGTGATCCCCCGATTTCATTATGGAGCAATTATTGGCATCCTGCCTCACCTTGAAGGAACTAACACATAAGGTGAGTGTATTCTAGAGGTTTCTAGAGAGAAGTATCGTGGAAGTGAAATGAATTTAATGAGCTTCGGTCTCCTTTTAATGACTTAAAATCTGATCCGGAATGAACAGTAGTTGAAGTGCACAGTGGTCGTAAACCCATTTTACGGTCCGTATTCTAGTTTACGGGCCGTATTTCGTGGTCATATTTAAGCATAACAGAACCAGAAAGGTATGCTGGGGATCATGGTGATTTACGATCGCAGTTTACGGACCGTATTTCAATTTACGGTGCATATTCCAAGTCGTATTTAACCATTTGAACATTGGACAGAAAGTTGAAGTTTTGTATGCTGAAATACGACATGGTAGTTTACGGGCCGTATACCACTTTACGGTCCGTATTTCATTTTACGATCGATTGGGACAAAGTGAAAATCTGCAACTTTCACGTCTTCAAAACCTATAATTAGTCATTGTGGAGCATAACCTATCTCTTGTTCCCATTGCCTCTGAAATCTTACTTAGGGTCGTCAAACGTCATTCCCTTCTGATTAAAACATCGTATACCCGTCTTCTTTGCTAGTCTATGCATTGTACGTTCACGGGGAAAATTTTGAGGTGTAACAGTCGACTTGCACCGTCTATTTACCACCTGAGATTCTAGGGTTGCTGCTAGTTGACGGTGTGAAAGACGCTGGCGTCGACATGTTGACGGGCCGTCCCTTTGCACCGTTAATATGCATTGAGGCCTAAATCCCTGAGTCACCCTGGTTTGCTTCGTTTCGATTCGTTTCACTTCTAATCCTATCGTATTGCAAAGAATGCATATTTATACTTTGGTACATGCAAGGTAAAGCACTTAATCTCTCAAAACTCGGGTACGGATCACCATTCTAAGGGCATGTTTCACTAGGAAACCACAGGATTTCTCATGACAAAAATAAGAGGCGTAACATGCATCATCTATATCAAGGTCATTCGAAGGTCTCCCTGCTTTTTCAAGCTGTGAGAGATGATCTGCAACCTGATTTTCAGACTTTGCGATCTTTCACCTCGAAGTCAAATTCTTGCAGCAAAAGGACCCATCTAATCAATAGTGGTTTTGCATCTTTATTCTCCATTAGATACCTCAATGTTGCATGATCAGTGTATACAACCACCTTGGACCCAAACAGATAGGTCCTGAATTTCTCGAACGCAAACACTATTGTTACACCCCGTATCTTCAAAGAGCACTTATCAAATTTGAAACATAAGTACGTTGAGTTAGGGTTAAGTAAAACCACTTTGGAATATAAGGAGCAAGAATTATTAAGTATATTTAATGAGTGAAGGATGTATATAAGGTATATCAGAAGGTTTTATAAGGAAATGAGTGGAGGAAATGAAGTAGTATGACTTTGGAGAAAGGATGGGTAATGTTTTGTGTGAAAATTTTGGTCCAAATTAGGGGATGCATATTTCTGAGCATAGGAAGTTTTATAAGGTGAAACAAAAGCCTAAAATGAATTTCGTCGAGTCTAGTTTCCAACGCAACAAACTTCTCGTCGATAGGACATCGGAGTAGAGAATTATGGACGTTACAAGTCCAGCTGACAGAGCAGAACCGCGTGCTACAGTACTGATACAGTACCGACTTGCTACAGTACTGTTACAGTAAAATGCTGTAGTAACCCGACCCGAATTTGACCCTTCTAAAAAGGGTAAGAACCCCTTTTTTTCACCAGATTTTCCTGGAAAATTCCAGAAAATTGAAGAGAGAAAGTGAGGGAATCAAAAGTGTGCAATTTTTAAGTCGCGGAGTAGTGGTTTAGGTCCGGGTAACGCATGGTTGTGAATCTAGTATTGTTTTGCAGGATATTTTAGCGTGGATATTGAGGATATTGCTGTCTTAACAATAAAAAAATGTATGAATCTTTCTCTTTTGGTATTATTTAAGGCTTATTTATAGGTAAAAGAGATGACGGCAAGGAGGTAAGGATTAGAGAGCCTGACTAATGGACTACAAAAAAATCGGTGCAATGTATATCTAAGATCAACGGGTAAAAAAGGATAGCCCGAGATGGCACCAAAGGAGTAAACGCAAAGAGGGTGTCGTAAAGGAAGAAAGGTAGCTGCCCACTAACAAGGAAACAAGGAGCGAGAAAAAAAAGGTACTTACAGGACGATGGATAGTTATGGCACGACAATCCAAGACTACCATAATGTAGAAAGAACAAGAGCGAGATGCTAGTTAATTTCCGATCATGTACGTGAGGACAAAGAAGTGAAAGAAGATGACTGAAGGCAATAAAAGAGTTAAGAAAGAATGAGAAGAGACTAATCCAAGTTATAGTTTAAGCAAAAGGTAATCGGACCCTAAAGGAAAATAATAATTGTTCTAACAAATCAAAGATGGTGTCGTGGGTTGGCAATATTGCAACATTCGAGGACGAATGTCTTTAAGGGGGGAAGGATGTTACACCCCGTATCTTCGAAGAGCACTTATCAAATTTGAAACATAAGTACGTTGAGTTAGGGTTAAGTAAAACCACTTTGGAATATAAGGAGAAAGCATTATTAAGTATATTTAATGAGAGAAGGATGTATATAAGGTATATCAGAAGGTTTTATAAGGAAATGAGTTGAGGAAATGAAGTAGTATGACTTTGGAGAAAGGATGGGTAATGTTTTGTGTGAAACTTTTGGTCCAACTTGGGGGAGGAATATTTCGGAGCATATGAAGTGTTTTAAGGTGAAACAAAATCCTAAAATGAATTTCGTCGAGTCTAGTTTCCAACGCAACAAACTGCTCATCGATAGGACATCGGAGTAGATAATTATGGACGTTACAAGTCCATCTGACAGAGTAGAACCGCGTGCTACAGTACTACTACAGTACTGATACAGTCCCGACTTGCTACAATACTGTTACAGTAAAATGCTGCAGTAACCCGACCCGAATTTGACCCTTATAAAAAGGGTAAGAACCCCTTTTTGTCACCAGATTTTCCTGGAAAATTCCAGAAAATTGAAGAGAGAAAGTGAGGGAATCAAAAGTGTGCAATTTTTAAGTCGCGGAGTAGTGGTTTAGGTCCGGGTAACGCATGGTTGTGAATCTAGTATTGTTTTGCAGGAGATTTTAGCGTGGATATTGAGGATATTGCTGTCTTAACAATAAAAAAATGTATGAATCTTTCTCTTTTGGTATTATTTAAGGCTTATTTATAGAGACAAAGTCGTTAAATAATTGTGTAGTAAGTTGGTTAGTTATGGAAGTTGGAAAACAGCGTACGGGTTGTTCAATGGAATACTTTGGTGTTGGAAATGATGTTATGGATGTTGGTATGGTTATTGCTGTTGTTGGTTGTTGAATTGAGAAATCGGGCTAGGCATATCAACAGGGGAGGTGCTGCTCGATATTCGGCAGAATATAGAATAGTATAATTTGAAACTTGGTACAAGTGTGCGATGAAGAGGCTAACATTAGTATAAATACTCTTAAATGTAGACTTGCGAGCTCGGACACATAAGCGTAGCTACTAGGAGGTTGAACAGGTATGTTAAGGCTCGTCCTTTTCTTTCAAAGGCATGATTCCTATGGTATGATTCCATAAGTGTTTTCGTAACCTTCTTGATTTCAAAGCTAGAAATTTATGACTCTTAAAGCTTCTTATGATGTTAAGAACGAGAATGGTTTTATGAGGATTACGTTGAGGATGATTTTATGCTTAAAGGTCTCAAATATGATTTCAACGATGTTATGAAAATGTTAAGCTATTTCATGATTTTCTCGATTTATTTCATTGTTGTTGATCTCACCTTATAAATTGTTCCTCCAAGGTGGGATAGAGCCATAGTTTTCATTTGAAATCCTATACATGCCATGAGTATAATATATGCATATGTCTATTTTGTGACATTACAAAGAGCTCTATTATTTCATTTTGATTATGCACTGCACTCATTTTCATTCTTCATGTATATGTAAGGCACAGTTGACAGGGGGTGTGCTGTGGCCTTTGTTGTGTATATATATGGCACAGTTGACAGGGGGTGTGCTGTGGCCTTTGTTGTGATGTGTATATGTATGGCACAGTTGACAGGGGGTGTGCTGTGGCCTTTGTTGTGATGTATATATATGGCATAGTTGACAGGGGGTGTGCTGTGGCGTTTGTTGTGATGTGTATATATATGGCACAGTTGACAGGGGTGTGTTGTGGCCTTTGTTGCGATGTGTATATATATGGCACAGTTGACAGGGGGTGTGCTGTGGCCTTTGTTGTGATGTGTATATATATATGGCACAGTTGACAGGGGGTGACGTTGTGGCCTTTGTTGTGATATTTCTATGGATATATGTGTTTCTTTGATATAGCTATACTGATGCATTTATTTTGCCCATTCATTGACACGCCTCAAATGTTTTCCATGATTTTATGTATATGTTGATTTCATGCCTTACATACTTAGTACACTATTAGTACTGACCCCCTTTCTTCGGGGGCTGCGTTTCATGCCCGTAGGTACAGACACCCAGTTTGGTGATCCTTCGGCTTAGGACTTCTGCTCAGCTCCTTAGAGAGCTCCATTGTTCTGGAGCTTGAGTTATTTTGGTACAGATCCGTTTGACGTAGACTTTGTTATACTCTTAGAGGTCTGTAGACATATGTGGGTTGTGTATATATGGTTTGGTCAGTTATATCGATGTAGTTCGTCTTGGATTTCCCCGTGTATAGTGGCAGCCTTGTCGGCTTGCATATTTGTTATGTTTTGGTTAACTGTGACTTCTCAGGAAACAGGTTCTTTCTGATGTATGATATGATGAGTTCACAGCATGCTTTTACAGAGTGCCATATTGTTTTCAGTTTCAGTCTGATTATATCTAGCGGGTCGTATACGGGTGCCCAGCTCGGGCACTAGTCATGGCCCATCGGTTTGGGTCGTGACAAAAGTGGTATCAAAGCAGTTCATCCTCGGAGTGTCTACAGACCGTGTCTAGTAGAGTCTTGTTTATCGGTGTATTGTGCACCACATCTATAAACAGGAAGCTACAAGACATTTAGGATGTCATCTTTCTTTCTGATCATAGATCACGGTAGAGCCAATGATAGGAAAGCTCGTTCTTGGTACGATTTTTGTTAAATTGCAGGATTGTATTGGAGAAGAGGACGAGTTCAGTTAATGGGAGCCTAAGTGAGGCTCCATAGGGGGACATGATACCCGTATCACCCGTCGACTCAGAATCGAGGTTATCCAGAGGTATAAAAAAAAGCATCAGCTATTCCATTGAGACAGACCAATCGGAGGATGTGGCTCCAGTAGGAGGAGACCCGAATGAGAAATCATATGACAAAGACCCGTTTAAAGGTCACGAGACTCCTGTGGATGAAGACGTAAGTGAGGAAGTACAAAGTTGACACATCTAGATTTTCCTTACGTTTCAGCATTATGTTAGGCCAGACTAGTAGACGGTGGGAAGACAAGGATGAGGAGCACACTTCACTCTATAGCCTACCAGATCAGGCTAAGGACCGATCGGCTACAGGTATACGAGTTCTTATTGGAATTTCCTATGTGCGTATGTAATTACTTCAGGGCAATATTGAATAGTGATGAGCGGAAATCTAAAGGGGTCGATAACCAAGCATTCATAAGTAACGACGACCAAGGTGTTTTCGCCACTATTGGGAATCTGGAAATCTAGGATGAAGGGTAGTCATACACATAGGTGAAAGGTGAATATTGAGGATTGAAACGGCCAAAAATAATAATCGTGTAGTCGGAAGAGTAAGAGACCTTTTATAATTCAGTGGGAGATGCGCTACGAGAATGTTTTGGAATCTGTTAAGACCTCAACTTGCTCTAGATTATATGATGAAGGTCATGCAGTAAGGTAGGTGCGATTATATCAGCACTAACACACCGGATCTTATCAGAGTTTCAAGGTTAAGCGTGCTGGAGTGAGAGAAATATTAGGATGGGTGACCCCTGGGAAGCGTGCAAAAAAAAAGGTTCTATGAATTTAGACATAAGAGACAAATGAGAAGCTAGAGTAGCCTAAGGGAAATTGGAATATGCGGAGTGGTTGGAAACCTTAGGAGGTCGCGTAGGACGAGGCAGACTAGATCGGTGAAAAGAAAGGAAGTGCATCATAGCTCTAGAATTAGGATGAGTTAAGTAGCGTTTGGAAATACTTTGTACGCAAGGCGTTGGAAATTATATATATGAATGCGTATGATATCCCATATGTGGTTGTATCAACGGGTATGTGTATCCCAGCAACTGACGTTGCGGCATATTGGAGGCATTGATCGAACGGGATAATAAAGTTCAAGTGATAGAAGAACGTTACCAGGTAAGCTGATGTTACTTTCACTACAGGTTAGGTTTGGAAAGTTCTAATGCAATGACATCTGGAAAAGAAAGAAAGTGAGTATATGGAAGGTAAAGAGACCAAAAATGTCAAAAAAAAAGGATAATAAACATGAGTGAGTGAAGCCTCCAAGAGAGACGACGGGCAAAGCACGGGACTATTTGGGTAAAAATTCGAAGGTAGGCATATGACACCCCTGGGAAGCGTGCAAAAAAAAAAGGTTCTATGAATTTAGACATAAGAGACAAATGAGAAGCTAGAGTAGCCTAAGGGAAATTGGAATATGCGGAGTGGTTGGAAACCTTAGGAGGTCGCGTAGGACGAGGCAGACTAGATCGGTGAAAAGAAAGGAAGTGCATCATAGCTCTAGAATTAGGATGAGTTAAGTAGCGTTTGGAAATACTTTGTACGCAAGGCGTTGGAAATTATATATATGAATGCGTATGATATCCCATATTTGGTTGTATCAACGGGTATGTGTATCCCAGCAACTGACGTTGCGGCATATTGGAGGCATTGATCGAACGGGATAATAAAGTTCAAGTGATAGAAGAACGTTACCAGGTAAGCTGATGTTACTTTCACTACAGGTTAGGTTTGGAAAGTTCTAATGCAATGACATCTGGAAAAGAAAGAAAGTGAGTATATGGAAGGTAAAGAGACCAAAAATGTCAAAAAAAAAAAGGATAAGAAACATGAGTGAGTGAAGCCTCCAAGAGAGACGACGGGCAAAGCACGGGACTATTTGGGTAAAAATTCGAAGGTAGGCATATGAAAGGGATAAAGTGTGGTAGTATAGAACGAAAGAGGAATTTGTGGGATTAGAGAATAGATTTCGATAAGTGGGACTAAAAGGATAGCGACCACAACGAGGAATATGAAGTAAGAGAAAGAATGATTAGGCCTTGCAACGATGCTAAGAGATTTTCAGCTCTCGCGAGGTATATAAAAGGATGAAATGGATAGTCACATTGACAAACATTGACATGGTTTCCTCAGATATAGAGAAGCTTTCATAAAAGGTGACTTAAGAATAGAACGGATTTGCACGTTCAAAGGAATATTTCATGAACATCCGAGCCGATACTATAAATAACAAAGAGGAGAAGGGCGCTCGAGAAGAAAGGAACTTAAGGAGGATTAAGGACGAAAGTAGGGAAAGTATACTAATGGGTTGATCGAAGGAAGAGGAAAGCATTTAGGAGTAAAGTAACTGAAAACCTTCAACCACGAGGGTAAGAAGGATACTCTGATAAGTTGGCTATAGGAAACCGATCAATCATCAAGATAAGAACGAGGATGATGGGCCGACACAAATGATTCGAAAATTAGTGACATAGAACAACAATTCCTATAAAGACCGAGAGATGCGATCATAGAGGAAATAGAATGAAATGTAAGGAACGTGAATGGAGGAAAACCTGGCCGTGACATCAGAAAGATAGATGAAGGCTCGATGAACGAGGATGGGGAGATTTTACATTGTAAGAATTCCATGCTAAGAGCAAGAAGTAGCGGGACACTCGAAAAACTCAGATGCACAGCTGCAGCACAAACGCATAGTCAGGAAGAATTACGAGTAAGTGCACTAAACGGGTGATAGGACTGGTAATGGATGGAAGAGTAGGGAATATTGATAAAATGGTATAGTATATACATAAATGGAAGGAGAACTCAAGGTAAGAAGAATTTTAGATATGTTATAAGCAAAGTCGGTAGGAAAGACGAGGAGTAAGGTATAATCGAAGACTTCATAAATGACGTGGTGACTCTCGATGTCCCCATTAACTTGTGGGTCCGAAAAACCATTAGTCATAAAGGACAGAGGTGCGAAAAGACGGAAAAGAAGGCATCGGAGTTGGATCTAACCCTTATAAGTATTCCGATTGGATACAAGAGTGTAACTACCAAAAAGATAGATAAGTCAGACCATACGATGATGGAACCCCAACCGTAAGAAGATCGTGAAGGGCGGCAGATAATTATCAAAGATGATGGATACTTGAAGGCTATTGGCGTATGACGTTCTCAAACATCAAAAGAAGAAATTTATTAGCTCAGGGCCAGAGTTCAAGGCATATTGGCATATCCGAAAGGTATCAGAAAGAAGCATAAACAAATTGACAATAAGTGTACCATGAGGCAGACATAGGAAGAAAGTATGGAAGACACCTTAAGAGAATGCTTCACACCGACATGAGCTACGAGATTTCTAGACTATGGTTTGAAACCCCCGTATCGGGCAAAAAGTGTGCCCTAAAGGGTAATGAAAAGAGCAAGAAAAGTCTCCAAGCTAAATTCACAAAGGGTGTTAGAGAATGACGAACCCAAATGACACTTGGGATGACAATGACAATTTTAATAAAAGGAACAACGATTGGTAGTTTGAAAATTTTTGAAGGAAAGAAAGAACGCTGCTCCTAAGAATGGAAATGAAAGAGTTCACCGGATATTAGAAAATAGTTCGTGGGCCACTAATTATACTGAACATAAGAACATATGCTATGGAATTATATGAACCGTCAACGTGAAGCTATGACCAACTACAATTGTAAGAAGGCCACACCGAAAAGCCAACAAGGAATAGCGACTAACGAAATGATCGCCGATACAAGGAAATCGAAGATAAGTATACTTGCGTTGCAAGAGAGTCATAATATAAGAATTATCATAGTCCTATGCTCCTGGGATTGTATTGATAGACGTGAGGGAAGGAAGTAAAGAAAAAGTTGTAGCAGGAGCTCAAAGATGTTGCGAGTTATGAAATTAGTTGAACTCGGATTATAAGTTTGCCATAAGTGTAACTGGACTGCGAAGGATAATAAACGGCGAAGAAACATTACGTATATATGTATTTCGGATAATGATATAACTGGCCTTAGAAAGGAACATAACCATTAGGTTCACTAGCGACACAGTTATGCTGGGTAAACATTTGGAATGTAAAGGTAAAAGAGATGACGACAAGGAGGTAAGGATTAGAGAGCCTGACTAATGGACTACAAAAAAATCGGTGCAATGTATATCTAAGATCAACGGGTAAAAAAGGATAGCCCGAGATGGCACCAAAGGAGTAAACACAAAGAGGGTGTCGTAAAGGAAGAAAGGTAGCTGCCCACTAACAAGGAAACAAGGAGCGAGAAAAAAAAGGTACTTACAGGACGATGGATAGTTATGGCACGACAATCCAAGACTACCATAATGTAGAAAGAACAAGAGCGAGATGCTAGTTAATTTCCGATCATGTACGTGAGGACAAAGAAGTGAAAGAAGATGACTGAAGGCAATAAAAGAGTTAAGAAAGAATGAGAAGAGACTAATCCAAGTTATAGTTTAAGCAAAAGGTAATCGGACCCTAAAGGAAAATAATAATTGTTCTAACAAATCAAAGATGGTGTCGTGGGTTGGCAATATTGCAACATTCGAGGACGAATGTCTTTAAGGGGGGAAGGATGTTACACCCCGTATCTTCGAAGAGCACTTATCAAATTTGAAACATAAGTACGTTGAGTTAGGGTTAAGTAAAACCACTTTGGAATATAAGGAGAAAGCATTATTAAGTATATTTAATGAGAGAAGGATGTATATAAGGTATATCAGAAGGTTTTATAAGGAAATGAGTTGAGGAAATGAAGTAGTATGACTTTGGAGAAAGGATGGGTAATGTTTTGTGTGAAACTTTTGGTCCAACTTGGGGGAGGAATATTTCGGAGCATATGAAGTGTTTTAAGGTGAAACAAAATCCTAAAATGAATTTCGTCGAGTCTAGTTTCCAACGCAACAAACTGCTCGTCGATAGGACATCGGAGTAGATAATTATGGACGTTACAGGTCCATCTGACAGAGTAGAACCGCGTGCTACAGTACTACTACAGTACTGATACAGTCCCGACTTGCTACAATACTGTTACAGTAAAATGCTGCAGTAACCCGACCCGAATTTGACCCTTATAAAAAGGGTAAGAACCCCTTTTTGTCACCAGATTTTCCTGGAAAATTCCAGAAAATTGAAGAGAGAAAGTGAGGGAATCAAAAGTGTGCAATTTTTAAGTCGTGGAGTAGTGGTTTAGGTCCGGGTAACGCATGGTTGTGAATCTAGTATTGTTTTGCAGGAGATTTTAGCGTGGATATTGAGGATATTGCTGTCTTAACAATAAAAAAATGTATGAATCTTTCTCTTTTGGTATTATTTAAGGCTTATTTACAGAGATAAAGTCGTTAAATAATTGTGTAGTAAGTTGGTTAGTTATGGAAGTTGGAAAACAGCGTACGGGTTGTTCTATGGAATACTTTGGAGTTGGAAATGATGTTATGGATGTTGGTATGGTTATTGTTGTTGTTGGTTGTTGAATTGAGAAATCGGGCTAGGCATATCAACAGGGGAGGTGCTGCCCGATTTTCGGCAGAATATAGAATAGTATAATTTGAAAATTGGTACAAGTGAGCAATGAAGAGGCTAACGTTATGTTACATCCGGCATTTTTGTTTATTCGAAAAATTCAAGATAAATTGACTTGTGATGAATAAGGCCATAATTGGACATTTCTTGGTATGAATGTGTAGGTTATGAATACAATGGTGTGGAATTACGAAAGGAGGCCAAGGGCAAAATTGGAATTTTGGGAAATTTGTCCCATGAATTACAATAATTAGCCAACCATTTTGGGCTCAAAAAAAAATAAGTGAAGGGAGGCCCAATTTAAGGGGCCCAACCGGCCACCACACATCCAAGCCCATGGATTAATTAAATTCCATGGGAAATTATATATCATGGATAAGTATCAAGAAGTTTCAAGAAAAAGGAAAACAAGAACAACAAACAAAAAGAACAAGAGGGTTCGGGTGGGAGAGAGAAAAAGAAAGAAAAGAAAGAAAAACATTTTGGAGCCAATTCTTTGGTTTAAAAGATCATCTCTTGTGAAAGTATTACCAAGTGCAAAGCCCTCTACAAGTTGATATAAGTATTGTGGCAAGAAAGCAATTTTATCCTCCAAGTGAAGAACTTGAAGAAAGGTGAGGATTTCATGCTTTTGTTATGTTATAAATGGTATATGTATGTTGTAGTATGTGTGAAGGAATGAAAAGTATGAAAATTTTGTGTGTTGGAAGTGGTTGTGTTTGGGCCGTGAGCATGCTTGTGTTACATGTCCTTGATGATTTGAATTCATGTTGTAATTTAGTTGTAGTGTGATGGAAATTGTATTAGAAATGAAAGTGGGATGAATTAATGGAAGTTGGGGGATATTGCATGTTGGCCGTGTGGTGCCTTGTATGAAAGTGGATGGATTGAATTTATTTAATGCAATACTTGTGTTGTTATGACTTTGTGAAGTAGATGGAAGGATAATGGTTAAGCTAAAACGAAGAATTTGTTGGTTAAGTTGTTGTCGGAAAGTATGTCGCTTTAGCGTGATTTCATGAAAATTATGATTAATGATAATGAACTTGGGAATATGGGAATGTGTTTATGAACTTGTATGTTGAAAGTTAGGAAAAGATTGGAAAAGTAGTGACTTAATGGGAAGTTTGAATGTTTGTGTATCTTATGAATATTATGTGAAAATGGTCTGGATGCCTCCGATGTATGTCGTAATGATTTTGGTGGATAATGAATATGAAAATAATGAGTTTGGTTTGGAAACGCAAGTTTGAAACGAAAAATGTTTCGTTATGACGAAAGATGGCTAATGATGCCATAGTGCATGTTTTAATGTCTATTGATGTTTTTATGTCATTCCTGGGTTGTTGTGTTGATGAATTGAGCCGAGCTAAGTCTCGGGGATGTCGTATATACAGAGGAAATGTTGCCGAAATTTCGGTAGGCAAGTATGTGTTAAGTTGGAATATTGAAAGTTTGAAACTAACAAATGGTAAACTTGACCATTTCCAGATTTTGGACGAAATTTGGATTGACGCCAAGCGAGCATAAGGCGCCATCGAGGTATGTGAAGCATTTCCCTTTGTTCCTAGGCATGTTCCGGATGTGATAGGCTCGGCCGCGAGCCTTAAGTACGACTCCGTCCCCCGGAATTCGAGACGGAAAACCGCTCCAATTCCTTCAATCCAATTGAAGCTATTTTCTTACAAATTGCCTTTAAAGTGAATTTTTGTACAAAACTTCCCTAAACGGAGTCGGAACACTTCCAGATGATTATGGATGACCTTATAAGGTCTACTATCGGTAATTTACCTATGTCGCCTCGAGTTTATCCACGGTGGGCCCACGAGGCCCGATACCTTCTGTATGATCTTAATTACTTTAGTTTTGCCCGATTTTCTCAGAAAACACCTGGACTACTATTCTGATCACGATACGACTGTTTTTATACAAATCTTACAAAATAGTTTTTGACATTTGGAAATCTGGTTCTGGTTATAATCTGTCGTGCCTCCCCAAGTGACGTGTAGGTACGTACCTTGAAAACTATCTGAATACTTGGTTCGATCGGCCAGTTGGCCTACTTCTGTTCTGTTGAGTCTGTATGACGATCTGTATGTATGTGGTTCCTCATTAATCAGTTCGTGCACATGCTATGATTCCTTTCACCGGATCCCGGGCCGGTACGTATATCGTGCGGTGGGCCGCCGAGCCCCATATGTGAATTCTGAAGTATGATGTGTCCGGTTTCGGGGTACTGTGTTATATGTCCGTCCCCGGTTACCGAGGATATATTACGAAGTATGATGAGTCCGGGCTCGGGGTGCTGTGTTATCTGTCCGCCTCCGGGTACCGTGGTTATGTTATGATGAGTGACGGAGATCGGAGAAGAATTTCTGATATCTGACGTGTTGTGGTGCCAATGGCAGGAGTGGCGACCACGTTCTTGTACCCTATGTGTGATTCTTTCTGTCTGTATGACTTATGCTTCTGTATGTCCGTCTGGATTATCTGACTGACGGGTTATGCTTCAGTATGTCCGTCTGGATTATCTGACCGACGGGTTATGCTTCTGTATGTCCGTCTGGATTATCTATCCGACTGGTTATGATTCTGTATGTCCGTTCGGATTATCTGTCCGACTGGTTATGATTATGTATGTCCGTCCGGATTATCTGTCCGACTGGTTATGATTTTGTATGTCCGTCCGGATTATCTGTCCGACTGGTTATGATTCTGTATGTCCGTCCGGATTATCTGTCCAACCGGTTACGATTCCGTCTGTCCGTCTGAATTATCTGGCCGACGGGTTCCGATTCTGTACGTCCGTATGAATTCTGATTCTATCTATCTGGACTATGATTCTGTCCGTTTGTCGGGACTATGACTCTTTCCGTCCGGCTTATGAGCCTGTCTATTATATTTCTGTGCTTCCGGTCCAGATCATGATTATGTTTGATGTATTTCTGCTTTACATACTCGGTACATTTTTCGTACTGACCCCCGATTCTTCAGGGGCTGCGTTACATGCCCGCAGGTACAGGCGCACTTGGTGATACGCCGCCAGTCTAGGGCTCGGATTCTGCTATTCTGAAGAGCTCCTTCGATCCGGAGCAAATACTTTTGGTATATATCTTTTGTTATCTGTAGACTCTGTATGTATGGTATTTTGGGGTACGGCGGGGCCCTGTCCCATCATCTGATTCTGTATGTCTGTAGAGGCCTGTAGATAGAGGTGTGGGTTACGGGTTTCATCTGTTTGGTAGGTACGAACGATTTTGTGACTCCGTCTGTATGTTAGCCTCATCGGCTTATCTGTAAATTTCTGTATGTTCAAGTATGTATATGTTCGCGCGCGTGCAGTATCTGTATCGGCCTGATTTTGTAAACATCTGTTTGAAAAAAAAAATTGTATGGTACGAAGTTCTGTCAGGTAGGTATGTACGGGTACCCACTTAGGGTACCAGTCGCGGCCACGGGGTTGGGTCGTGACAGAAGTGGTATCAGAGCGGTTAGTCCTCGGTATGTCTACAAGCCGTGTCTAGTAGAGTCTTGTTTATCGATGTGTTGTGCACCACATCTATAAACAGGAAGCTACAGGGCATCTAGGATGGTACCCTTCTTTGGATTCTTAGATCGTGCGATAAAGCTGTACGATTAGGATGATTCTCCCTTACGAACTGCTGTATCTACAGCGAGGCTCCAAAAGAGCAGAAGTGTCAGTATTTGGGGGAAATGTTTCTGACCCTCTGCCTGCAGGTGATTGTAGATTGACAAAGGATGAAGAGGACGGCTTCTGATGAGGGGGATGGGGGCGCTAAGAAGGCCCCTAGGATGTCTCCAGGACCGAGTAGGCGGAGCCCCAGCTACTCGATTGAGATTGATCCGTCCGAGGACTCTACGGGGGATAGCTATGATACCGATCCTTCGGAGGACCCAGCAACAATTCCTCCGGAGATGTTGACCCCCAGAGCAGAGGATTCCACGGAGGGCGGCTATGATACAGATCCCTCGGAAGATCCGACGATGACTCCTCCAGAGCATCTTACCTCCAGGGAGGAGGATAGTTATGGCACAGGCCCATCGGATCGTTCTTCTGGTACCACGGAGGAGAGGACTTCCTGGGGTACGCCAGTTGTTTCTGAGAGTGAGCACCATGTCAGCCCGGCTACCTCAGAGAGTACTATGGATTTCTCTTGTCCGTTGCCCTGGTCACCAGTGAGCCAGGGATCATCTAGTTCTCTATACTCCTCCGACTCAGACGCGAGTGATGGCGGGAGCCAGATAGGTGGGGGGCAGACAGATGAGGATGATGACGGACACACTTCTCACGGCAGCTCCCCAGGTCAGATCCAAGATCGATTATTTATGAGTATATGAGTTTCCTAGAATTTCCTGTGCGTATATGATTTCTGTAAAATATTATTCAATAACGACAAACGGGAAGTTTAAAGGGATTAAAGACCCAGTGGATAATAGTGAGGGCGACTGAGATGTCCCCGCCCCAGTGAATATTGAAGATTTAGAAGGGCAGCATGGTAATTGTATGGTTAGATCGGGGTGGGACCCGCTACAAAAAAAAATCAAAAACAAAATTCACTAAGACCCCGATCTGCCCTAAAAAAAATTATGTGACAAAGGTCGTGCGGGGCAATCGACGAAATTATATTAGCCCTAACACGTCAAAATACATGAAAGTCTCGAGGTTAAGCGTGCTAAAGCCAGGGCAATTCTGGGATGGGTGACCCCCCTGGGAAGTAATGCAAAGTTTTGCACAAGTGTAGGTATGATGGATATAAATGGAAATTTGGGGTAATCTAAAGGAAAAGAGAATGTGTGGAGTAATTAGTGCCCTTACAAGGGTCGCGTAGAACGATGCGGGCTGAATGGGCAAAAAGAAAAAGGGGCAACACCGCTCGGGAAATTGAGCGAATTTGAATAACGGTCAAAGACGTTCGCCAGTAAGATATTAGTATATGTATGTGTATGTGTATGATTTTCGTTTGGTACCCATATGGGTTAAGAGCCGAGTCCCGGCAACTAACGTTGTGATAGACGAAAGGTTTTACTAAACCGAATACATGAAGCGAAGCGGGGGTGAGGACACAAATGTTGTCAAGGACTAGGAAAACCCCTATTCCATTATGACTCAGTCTGGTATGACGATGTCTGAAAAGGAAAATGAGTATGGATGGTAGGAAAGACGAAAGATAAGAAATGCGAATAAGCGGAATCTTTGAAAGAGTCGATAAGCGACACGCGAGACGATTTGTATGATAACTTGGCTAACCAGGTTACCAATAAGGGAATTTTCCACAAATCACTGGAGCCTTACTAAGACTGATCTGATTCGGCTTCAGATTCTATCTGTTATACTTCTGCACTTTCGATTCTGCTAAGGCTCTGCCTATTACGTCTCTGTGCTTCTGAACTCGATTATGTTCCCACCTGATAAATCTTTGTACATCCGATTCTGAATATGTTTCTGGTCGACATACTTCTGTATGATTGATTCTGATTACGTTTCTGTCTGACATATCTCTGTGCGATTAACTCTGATTATGAATCTGTCTGACACACCTCTGTATGTCTGACTCTGGATATGAATCCGTCTGATATGCTTCTGTGCGTCTGATTTCGATCGCACGCCTGTCTGATACATCTCCGTATGTCTGACCTTGATTACGACTCTATCTGATACATTTCTGTCCGTCTGACTTTGATCATGATTCTGTATGATACATTCCTGTACGTCTGACTCCGATCTCAGATCTGTCTGACATACTTCCGTGCCCCTGACTTTGATTACGAATCCGTCCGATATGCTTCTACGCGTCCGGTTCTAGTTCTGAATCTGTTGGTATGAAGTGTCTGGTATGAAGTGGGATTACGAAAACGTGGTAGGGATCTCAGGAGTGTAACAAGAAATGATATGGACTATGACGTCTGGAAAGCGTTTGTCTGTTACAAGAATATAGCTTATGGTTCGATGATTATGTGGGGAATGGGAAAATATATTATGAAGGCATTTGAATCAGTAATGTGAAAAATTACCCCATAATGTTCGTAAAGAGGCCATGTCGGAAAGTCAACAAAAGACGACTATAAAGAAAACCCTCCCGAAGTGGTATGACGCCCCATAAGGTTAATTTAAAATTCGAGGACAAATGTTTTTAAAGGGGGGGAGGATGTTACATCCGGCATTTTTGTTTATTCGAAAAATTCAAGATAAATTGACTTGTGATGAATAAGGCCATAATTGGACATTTCTTGGTATGAATGTGTAGGTTATGAATACAATGGTGTGGAATTACGAAAGGAGGCCAAGGGCAAAATTGGAATTTTGGGAAATTTGTCCCATGAATTACAATAATTAGCCAACCATTTTGGGCTCAAAAAAAAAATAAGTGAAGGGAGGCCCAATTTAAGGGGCCCAACCGGCCACCACACATCCAAGCCCATGGATTAATTAAATTCCATGGGAAATTATATATCATGGATAAGTATCAAGAAGTTTCAAGAAAAAGGAAAACAAGAACAACAAACAAAAAGAACAAGAGGGTTCGGGTGGGAGAGAGAAAAAGAAAGAAAAGAAAGAAAAACATTTTGGAGCCAATTCTTTGGTTTAAAAGATCATCTCTTGTGAAAGTATTACCAAGTGCAAAGCCCTCTACAAGTTGATATAAGTATTGTGGCAAGAAAGCAATTTTATCCTCCAAGTGAAGAACTTGAAGAAAGGTGAGGATTTCATGCTTTTGTTATGTTATAAATGGTATATGTATGTTGTAGTATGTGTGAAGGAATGAAAAGTATGAAAATTTTGTGTGTTGGAAGTGGTTGTGTTTGGGCCGTGAGCATGCTTGTGTTACATGTCCTTGATGATTTGAATTCATGTTGTAATTTAGTTGTAGTGTGATGGAAATTGTATTAGAAATGAAAGTGGGATGAATTAATGGAAGTTGGGGGATATTGCATGTTGGCCGTGTGGTGCCTTGTATGAAAGTGGATGGATTGAATTTATTTAATGCAATACTTGTGTTGTTATGACTTTGTGAAGTAGATGGAAGGATAATGGTTAAGCTAAAACGAAGAATTTGTTGGTTAAGTTGTTGTCGGAAAGTATGTCGCTTTAGCGTGATTTCATGAAAATTATGATTAATGATAATGAACTTGGGAATATGGGAATGTGTTTATGAACTTGTATGTTGAAAGTTAGGAAAAGATTGGAAAAGTAGTGACTTAATGGGAAGTTTGAATGTTTGTGTATCTTATGAATATTATGTGAAAATGGTCTGGATGCCTCCGATGTATGTCGTAATGATTTTGGTGGATAATGAATATGAAAATAATGAGTTTGGTTTGGAAACGCAAGTTTGAAACGAAAAATGTTTCGTTATGACGAAAGATGGCTAATGATGCCATAGTGCATGTTTTAATGTCTATTGATGTTTTTATGTCATTCCTGGGTTGTTGTGTTGATGAATTGAGCCGAGCTAAGTCTCGGGGATGTCGTATATACAGAGGAAATGTTGCCGAAATTTCGGTAGGCAAGTATGTGTTAAGTTGGAATATTGAAAGTTTGAAACTAACAAATGGTAAACTTGACCATTTCCAGATTTTGGACGAAATTTGGATTGACGCCAAGCGAGCATAAGGCGCCATCGAGGTATGTGAAGCATTTCCCTTTGTTCCTAGGCATGTTCCGGATGTGATAGGCTCGGCCGCGAGCCTTAAGTACGACTCCGTCCCCCGGAATTCGAGACGGAAAACCGCTCCAATTCCTTCAATCCAATTGAAGCTATTTTCTTACAAATTGCCTTTAAAGTGAATTTTTGTACAAAACTTCCCTAAACGGAGTCGGAACACTTCCAGATGATTATGGATGACCTTATAAGGTCTACTATCGGTAATTTACCTATGTCGCCTCGAGTTTATCCACGGTGGGCCCACGAGGCCCGATACCTTCTGTATAATCTTAATTACTTTAGTTTTGCCCGATTTTCTCAGAAAACACCTGGACTACTATTCTGATCACGATACGACTGTTTTTATACAAATCTTACAAAATAGTTTTTGACATTTGGAAATCTGGTTCTGGTTATAATCTGTCGTGCCTCCCCAAGTGACGTGTAGGCACGTACCTTGAAAACTATCTGAATACTTGGTTCGATCGGCCAGTTGGCCTACTTCTGTTCTGTTGAGTCTGTATGACGATCTGTATGTATGTGGTTCCTCATTAATCAGTTCGTGCACATGCTATGATTCCTTTCACCGGATCCCGGGCCGGTACGTATATCGTGCGGTGGGCCGCCGAGCCCCATATGTGAATTCTGAAGTATGATGTGTCCGGTTTCGGGGTACTGTGTTATATGTCCGTCCCCGGTTACCGAGGATATATTACGAAGTATGATGAGTCCGGGCTCGGGGTGCTGTGTTATCTGTCCGCCTCCGGGTACCGTGGTTATGTTATGATGAGTGACGGAGATCGGAGAAGAATTTCTGATATCTGACGTGTTGTGGTGCCAATGGCAGGAGTGGCGACCACGTTCTTGTACCCTATGTGTGATTCTTTCTGTCTGTATGACTTATGCTTCTGTATGTCCGTCTGGATTATCTGACCGACGGGTTATGCTTCAGTATGTCCGTCTGGATTATCTGACCGACGGGTTATGCTTCTGTATGTCCGTCTGGATTATCTATCCGACTGGTTATGATTCTGTATGTCCGTTCGGATTATCTGTCCGACTGGTTATGATTATGTATGTCCGTCCGGATTATCTGTCCGACTGGTTATGATTTTGTATGTCCGTCCGGATTATCTGTCCGACTGGTTATGATTCTGTATGTCCGTCCGGATTATCTGTCCAACCGGTTACGATTCCGTCTGTCCGTCTGAATTATCTGGCCGACGGGTTCCGATTCTGTACGTCCGTATGAATTCTGATTCTATCTATCTGGACTATGATTCTGTCCGTTTGTCGGGACTATGACTCTTTCCGTCCGGCTTATGAGCCTGTCTATTATATTTCTGTGCTTCCGGTCCAGATCATGATTATGTTTGATGTATTTCTGCTTTACATACTCGGTACATTTTTCGTACTGACCCCCGATTCTTCGGGGGCTGCGTTACATGCCCGCAGGTACAGGCGCACTTGGTGATACGCCGCCAGTCTAGGGCTCGGATTCTGCTATTCTGAAGAGCTCCTTCGATCCGGAGCAAATACTTTTGGTATATATCTTTTGTTATCTGTAGACTCTGTATGTATGGTATTTTGGGGTACGGCGGGGCCCTGTCCCATCATCTGATTCTGTATGTCTGTAGAGGCCTGTAGATAGAGGTGTGGGTTACGGGTTTCATCTGTTTGGTAGGTACGAACGATTTTGTGACTCCGTCTGTATGTTAGCCTCATCGGCTTATCTGTAAATTTCTGTATGTTCAAGTATGTATATGTTCGCGCGCGTGCAGTATCTGTATCGGCCTGATTTTGTAAACATCTGTTTGAAAAAAAAAATTGTATGGTACGAAGTTCTGTCAGGTAGGTATGTACGGGTACCCACTTAGGGTACCAGTCGCGGCCACGGGGTTGGGTCGTGACAGAAGTGGTATCAGAGCGGTTAGTCCTCGGTATGTCTACAAGCCGTGTCTAGTAGAGTCTTGTTTATCGATGTGTTGTGCACCACATCTATAAACAGGAAGCTACAGGGCATCTAGGATGGTACCCTTCTTTGGATTCTTAGATCGTGCGATAAAGCTGTACGATTAGGATGATTCTCCCTTACGAACTGCTGTATCTACAGCGAGGCTCCAAAAGAGCAGAAGTGTCAGTATTTGGGGGAAATGTTTCTGACCCTCTGCCTGCAGGTGATTGTAGATTGACAAAGGATGAAGAGGACGGCTTCTGATGAGGGGGATGGGGGCGCTAAGAAGGCCCCTAGGATGTCTCCAGGACCGAGTAGGCGGAGCCCCAGCTACTCGATTGAGATTGATCCGTCCGAGGACTCTACGGGGGATAGCTATGATACCGATCCTTCGGAGGACCCAGCAACAATTCCTCCGGAGATGTTGACCCCCAGAGCAGAGGATTCCACGGAGGGCGGCTATGATACAGATCCCTCGGAAGATCCGACGATGACTCCTCCAGAGCATCTTACCTCCAGGGAGGAGGATAGTTATGGCACAGGCCCATCGGATCGTTCTTCTGGTACCACGGAGGAGAGGACTTCCTGGGGTACGCCAGTTGTTTCTGAGAGTGAGCACCATGTCAGCCCGGCTACCTCAGAGAGTACTATGGATTTCTCTTGTCCGTTGCCCTGGTCACCAGTGAGCCAGGGATCATCTAGTTCTCTATACTCCTCCGACTCAGACGCGAGTGATGGCGGGAGCCAGATAGGTGGGGGGCAGACAGATGAGGATGATGACGGACACACTTCTCACGGCAGCTCCCCAGGTCAGATCCAAGATCGATTATTTATGAGTATATGAGTTTCCTAGAATTTCCTGTGCGTATATGATTTCTGTAAAATATTATTCAATAACGACAAACGGGAAGTTTAAAGGGATTAAAGACCCAGTGGATAATAGTGAGGGCGACTGAGATGTCCCCGCCCCAGTGAATATTGAAGATTTAGAAGGGCAGCATGGTAATTGTATGGTTAGATCGGGGTGGGACCCGCTACAAAAAAAAATCAAAAACAAAATTCACTAAGACCCCGATCTGCCCTAAAAAAAATTATGTGACAAAGGTCGTGCGGGGCAATCGACGAAATTATATTAGCCCTAACACGTCAAAATACATGAAAGTCTCGAGGTTAAGCGTGCTAAAGCCAGGGCAATTCTGGGATGGGTGACCCCCCTGGGAAGTAATGCAAAGTTTTGCACAAGTGTAGGTATGATGGATATAAATGGAAATTTGGGGTAATCTAAAGGAAAAGAGAATGTGTGGAGTAATTAGTGCCCTTACAAGGGTCGCGTAGAACGATGCGGGCTGAATGGGCAAAAAGAAAAAGGGGCAACACCGCTCGGGAAATTGAGCGAATTTGAATAACGGTCAAAGACGTTCGCCAGTAAGATATTAGTATATGTATGTGTATGTGTATGATTTTCGTTTGGTACCCATATGGGTTAAGAGCCGAGTCCCGGCAACTAACGTTGTGATAGACGAAAGGTTTTACTAAACCGAATACATGAAGCGAAGCGGGGGTGAGGACACAAATGTTGTCAAGGACTAGGAAAACCCCTATTCCATTATGACTCAGTCTGGTATGACGATGTCTGAAAAGGAAAATGAGTATGGATGGTAGGAAAGACGAAAGATAAGAAATGCGAATAAGCGGAATCTTTGAAAGAGTCGATAAGCGACACGCGAGACGATTTGTATGATAACTTGGCTAACCAGGTTACCAATAAGGGAATTTTCCACAAATCACTGGAGCCTTACTAAGACTGATCTGATTCGGCTTCAGATTCTATCTGTTATACTTCTGCACTTTCGATTCTGCTAAGGCTCTGCCTATTACGTCTCTGTGCTTCTGAACTCGATTATGTTCCCACCTGATAAATCTTTGTACATCCGATTCTGAATATGTTTCTGGTCGACATACTTCTGTATGATTGATTCTGATTACGTTTCTGTCTGACATATCTCTGTGCGATTAACTCTGATTATGAATCTGTCTGACACACCTCTGTATGTCTGACTCTGGATATGAATCCGTCTGATATGCTTCTGTGCGTCTGATTTCGATCGCACGCCTGTCTGATACATCTCCGTATGTCTGACCTTGATTACGACTCTATCTGATACATTTCTGTCCGTCTGACTTTGATCATGATTCTGTATGATACATTCCTGTACGTCTGACTCCGATCTCAGATCTGTCTGACATACTTCCGTGCCCCTGACTTTGATTACGAATCCGTCCGATATGCTTCTACGCGTCCGGTTCTAGTTCTGAATCTGTTGGTATGAAGTGTCTGGTATGAAGTGGGATTACGAAAACGTGGTAGGGATCTCAGGAGTGTAACAAGAAATGATATGGACTATGACGTCTGGAAAGCGTTTGTCTGTTACAAGAATATAGCTTATGGTTCGATGATTATGTGGGGAATGGGAAAATATATTATGAAGGCATTTGAATCAGTAATGTGAAAAATTACCCCATAATGTTCGTAAAGAGGCCATGTCGGAAAGTCAACAAAAGACGACTATAAAGAAAACCCTCCCGAAGTGGTATGACGCCCCATAAGGTTAATTTAAAATTCGAGGACAAATGTTTTTAAAGGGGGGGAGGATGTTACATCCGGCATTTTTGTTTATTCGAAAAATTCAAGATAAATTGACTTGTGATGAATAAGGCCATAATTGGACATTTCTTGGTATGAATGTGTAGGTTATGAATACAATGGTGTGGAATTACGAAAGGAGGCCAAGGGCAAAATTGGAATTTTGGGAAATTTGTCCCATGAATTACAATAATTAGCCAACCATTTTGGGCTCAAAAAAAAAATAAGTGAAGGGAGGCCCAATTTAAGGGGCCCAACCGGCCACCACACATCCAAGCCCATGGATTAATTAAATTCCATGGGAAATTATATATCATGGATAAGTATCAAGAAGTTTCAAGAAAAAGGAAAACAAGAACAACAAACAAAAAGAACAAGAGGGTTCGGGTGGGAGAGAGAAAAAGAAAGAAAAGAAAGAAAAACATTTTGGAGCCAATTCTTTGGTTTAAAAGATCATCTCTTGTGAAAGTATTACCAAGTGCAAAGCCCTCTACAAGTTGATATAAGTATTGTGGCAAGAAAGCAATTTTATCCTCCAAGTGAAGAACTTGAAGAAAGGTGAGGATTTCATGCTTTTGTTATGTTATAAATGGTATATGTATGTTGTAGTATGTGTGAAGGAATGAAAAGTATGAAAATTTTGTGTGTTGGAAGTGGTTGTGTTTGGGCCGTGAGCATGCTTGTGTTACATGTCCTTGATGATTTGAATTCATGTTGTAATTTAGTTGTAGTGTGATGGAAATTGTATTAGAAATGAAAGTGGGATGAATTAATGGAAGTTGGGGGATATTGCATGTTGGCCGTGTGGTGCCTTGTATGAAAGTGGATGGATTGAATTTATTTAATGCAATACTTGTGTTGTTATGACTTTGTGAAGTAGATGGAAGGATAATGGTTAAGCTAAAACGAAGAATTTGTTGGTTAAGTTGTTGTCGGAAAGTATGTCGCTTTAGCGTGATTTCATGAAAATTATGATTAATGATAATGAACTTGGGAATATGGGAATGTGTTTATGAACTTGTATGTTGAAAGTTAGGAAAAGATTGGAAAAGTAGTGACTTAATGGGAAGTTTGAATGTTTGTGTATCTTATGAATATTATGTGAAAATGGTCTGGATGCCTCCGATGTATGTCGTAATGATTTTGGTGGATAATGAATATGAAAATAATGAGTTTGGTTTGGAAACGCAAGTTTGAAACGAAAAATGTTTCGTTATGACGAAAGATGGCTAATGATGCCATAGTGCATGTTTTAATGTCTATTGATGTTTTTATGTCATTCCTGGGTTGTTGTGTTGATGAATTGAGCCGAGCTAAGTCTCGGGGATGTCGTATATACAGAGGAAATGTTGCCAAAATTTCGGTAGGCAAGTATGTGTTAAGTTGGAATATTGAAAGTTTGAAACTAACAAATGGTAAACTTGACCATTTCCAGATTTTGGACGAAATTTGGATTGACGCCAAGCGAGCATAAGGCGCCATCGAGGTATGTGAAGCATTTCCCTTTGTTCCTAGGCATGTTCCGGATGTGATAGGCTCGGCCGCGAGCCTTAAGTACGACTCCGTCCCCCGGAATTCGAGACGGAAAACCGCTCCAATTCCTTCAATCCAATTGAAGCTATTTTCTTACAAATTGCCTTTAAAGTGAATTTTTGTACAAAACTTCCCTAAACGGAGTCGGAACACTTCCAGATGATTATGGATGACCTTATAAGGTCTACTATCGGTAATTTACCTATGTCGCCTCGATTTTATCCACGGCGGGCCCACGAGGCCCGATACCTTCTGTATAATCTTAATTACTTTAGTTTTGCCCGATTTTCTCAGAAAACACCTGGACTACTATTCTGATCACGATACGACTGTTTTTATCCAAATCTTACAAAATAGTTTTTGACATTTGGAAATCTGGTTCTGGTTATAATCTGTCGTGCCTCCCCAAGTGACGTGTAGGCACGTACCTTGAAAACTATCTGAATACTTGGTTCGATCGGCCAGTTGGCCTACTTCTGTTCTGTTGAGTCTGTATGACGATCTGTATGTATGTGGTTCCTCATTAATCAGTTCGTGCACATGCTATGATTCCTTTCACCGGATCCCGGGCCGGTACGTATATCGTGCGGTGGGCCGCCGAGCCCCATATGTGAATTCTGAAGTATGGTGTGTCCGGTTTCGGGGTACTGTGTTATATGTCCGTCCCCGGTTACCGAGGATATATTACGAAGTATGATGAGTCCGGGCTCGGGGTGCTGTGTTATCTGTCCGCCTCCGGGTACCGTGGTTATGTTATGATGAGTGACGGAGATCGGAGAAGAATTTCTGATATCTGACATGTTGTGGTGCCAATGGCAGGAGTGGCGACCACGTTCTTGTACCCTATGTGTGATTCTTTCTGTCTGTATGACTTATGCTTCTGTATGTCCGTCTAGATTATCTGACCGACGGGTTATGCTTCTGTATGTCCGTCTGGATTATCTGACCGACGGGTTATGCTTCTGTATGTCCGTCCGGATTATCTGTCCGACTGGTTATGATTTTGTATGTCCGTCCGGATTATCTGTCCGACTGGTTATGATTCTGTATGTCCGTCCGGATTATCTGTCCAACCGGTTACGATTCCGTCTGTCCGTCTGAATTATCTGGCCGACGGGTTCCGATTCTGTACGTCCGTATGAATTCTGATTCTATCTGTCTGGACTATGATTATGTCCGTTTGTTGGGACTATGACTCTGTCCGTCCGGCTTATGAGCCTGTCTATTATATTTCTGTGCTTCCGGTCCAGATCATGATTATGTTTGATGTATTTCTGCTTTACATACTCGGTACATTTTTCGTACTGACCCCCGATTCTTCGGGGGCTGCGTTACATGCTCGCAGGTACAGGCGCACTTGGTGATACGCCGCCAGTCTAGGGCTCGGATTCTGCTATTCTGAAGAGCTCCTTCGATCCGGAGCTAATACTTTTGGTATATATCTTTTGTTATCTGTAGACTCTGTATGTATGGTATTTTGGGGTACGGCGGGGCCCTGTCTCGTCATCTGATTCTGTATGTCTGTAGAGGCCTGTAGATAGAGGTGTGGGTTACGGGTTTCATCTGTTTGGTAGGTACGAACGATTTTGTGACTCCGTCTGTATGTTAGCCTCATCGGCTTATCTGTAAATTTCTGTATGTTCAGGTATGTATATGTTCGCGCGCGTGCAGTATCTGTATCGGCCTGATTTTGTAAACATCTGTTTGAAAAAAAAAATTGTATGGTACGAAGTTCTGTCAGGTAGGTATGTACGGGTACCCAGTTTGCGTACCAGTCGCGGCCACGGGGTTGGGTCGTGACACGTTAGTATAAATCCTCTTAAATGTAGACTTGCGAGCTCGGACACATAAGCGTGGCTACTAGGAGGTTGAACAGGTATGTTAAGGCTCGTCCTTTTCTTTCAAAGGCATGATTCCTATGATATGATTCCATAAGTGTTTTCGTAACCTCCTTGATTTCAAAGCTAGAAGTTTATGACTCTTAAAGCTTCTTATGATGTTAAGAACGAGAATGTTTTTATGAGGATTACGTTGAGGATGATTTTATGCTTAAAGGTCTCAAATATGATTTCCACGATGATATGAAAATGTTAAGCTATTTCATGATTTTCTCGATTTATTTCATTGTTGTTGATCTCACCTTATAAATTGTTTCTCCAAGGTGGGATAGAGCGATAGTTTTCATTTGAACTCCTATACATGCCATGAGTATAATATATGCATATGGCTATTTTGTGACAATACAGAGAGCTCTATTATTTCATTTTGATTATGCACTGCACTCATTTTCATTCTTCATGTATATGTAAGCCACAGTTGACAGGGGTGTGCTGTGGCCTTTGTTGTGATGTGTCTATGTATGGCACAGTTGACAGGGGGTGTGCTGTGGCCTTTGTTGTGTATATATATGTCACAGTTGACAGGGGGTGTGCTATGGCCTTTGTTGTGATGTGTATATGTATGAAACAGTTGACAGGGGGTATGTTGTGGCCTTTGTTGTGATGTATATATATGGCACAGTTGACAGGGGGTGTGCTGTGGCCTTTGTTGTGATGTGTATATATATGGCACAGTTGACAGGGGGTGTGTTGTGGCCTGTGTTACGATGTGTATATATATGGCACAGTTGACAGGGGGTGTGTTGTGGCCTTTGTTGTGATGTGTATATATATATGGCACGGTTGACAGGGGGTGACGATGTGGCCTTTGTTGTGATATTTCTATGGATATATGTGTTTCTTTGATATAGCTATACTGATGCATTTATTTTGCCCATTCATTGACACGCCTCAAATGTTTTCCATGATTTTATGTATATGTTAATTTCATGCCTTACATACTTAGTACACTATTCATACTGACCCCCTTTCTTCGGGGGCTGCGTTTCATGCCCGCAGGTACAGACACCCAGTTTGGTGATCCTTCGGCTTAGTACTTCTGCTCAGCTGCTTGGAGAGCTCCATTGTTCTGGAGCTTGAGTTATTTTGGTACAAATCCGTTTGACGTAGACTTTGTTATACCCTTAGAGGTCTGTAGACATATGTGGGTTGTGTATATACAGTTTTGTCAGTTATATCGATGTAGTTCGTCTTGGATGTCCCCGTGTATAATGGCAGCCTTGTCGGCTTGCATATTTGTTATGTTTTGGTTAACTGTAACTTGTCAGGAAACAGGTTCTTTCTGATGTATGATATTATGAGTTCACAGCATGCTTTTACAGAGTGCCATATTGTTTTCAGTTTCAGTCTGATTGTATCTAGCGGGTCGTATACGGGTGCCCAGTTTGGGCACTAGTCATGGCCCATCGGTTTGGGTCGTGACAACTATAGCAAGCAGCTCCTACTTAGTAACAGTATAATTCATCTGCGCCACATTGAGCATTTTGTTAGCATAGTAAATTGGGTGCATGATCTTATTATTCCTTTGACCAAGCAAAGCACCAATAGCCAAACCGCTCGTATCACACATCAGCTCGAATAGTAATGACCAATCTAGTGAAACAATAATAGAAGCAGAAGTAAGACGCTCCTTCAACTCATCAAACGCCTTGCGGAATTTCGCATCAAAATTTAACTTAGCCATTTTTTTCAAGAAGCCTGCACATGGGGTTAGCAATCTTGGAGAGATCCTTAATAAAGCACCGATAGAAACAGGCATGCCCCAAAAAACTTTGGACTCCTTTCACATAGACGGGTGGAGGAAGCTTGGCAATGACATCTATTTTAGCTTGGTCAACCTCAATCCCTTTCTCAAAGATTTTGTGACCAAGGATGATCCTTTCCTTCACCATAAAATGGCACTTCTCCCAATTAAGCACAAGATTAGTCTCCTCACATCTCTTCAACACTCAACCCAAGTAGTCAAGACACTCATCAAGCGAATCACACATAATTGAAAAATCATCCATGAAGACCTCCAAGAAGTCCTCAACCATATTCGAGAAAATAGACATCATACACCACTGAAACGTAGCCAGTGCATTACAAAGACCAAACGGCATCCTGCTGAAAGCAAATGTCCCATAAGGACAAGTGAAAGTAGTCTTCTCCTGGTCTTCAAGAGCAATATTAATTTGGTTATAGCCAGAATACCCATCTAGGAAGAAATAATATGACCTTCCCACCACCCGATCAAGCATCTGATCAATAAAAGGCATGGGGAAATGGTCTTTGCAAGTTTCAGAATTTAGTTTCCCATAATCCATACTGACACACCAGCGGATAACAGTTCTAGTTGGAATCAACTAATTCTTAGTATTATGTACCACTGTGATACCTCCCTTCTTCGAAACACATTGAACCGAGCTCACCCATTTACTATCTGCAATAGGATAAACAACTCAAGCATCTAACCACTTAATAATCTCATTCTTGACCACCTCTTGAATGGGTGGATTCAATCTCCTCTGATGTTCAACACTCGGTGTGCTATCCTCCTCGAGCTGAATTTTATGCTCACAAATACCAGAAGGAATACCCAGAATGTCAGCAATGGTCCACCCAATCACACGTCTATACTCTATAGAATCTCCAACAACCTCTTCATCTGCTCATCATTCAACAATGCAGACACAATCACTGGTAAAGTATTATCCGGACCCAGAAATTCATACCTCAAATGTGAAGGAAGCTACTTAAGCCAAGCTTAGTTGGCTCTATAATAGATGGCTTTGCTGGCAGAGTCTTTCTATTCTCAAGATCAAGATCCAGCTTTTTTGGTTGGTAAGAGTAGGAACCCAACCCCACGAGAGAATTAACAGTCTCCACGTAACCTTCCATATCATCAGCATCAAAGTTCACCAATATGGCTGCTAAAGCCTCACCCAAACATTCTTCTTACATTTTAAATTCAACAACCTCATCTATCATATCAATGGCATCAATAACCGAAATGCTTTCCTAAGCACTCGGTAGCTTCATTCCCTTGCTAGCTTGAAAAGTCACCTCTTCATCATTAATACGAAACTTGATCTCGTTCTTGTCTGAATACACATGAGCCCTTCCCATGGCAACGAAAGGTATCCCCTTCATAATATGGATATCTCAATCAACAGCACAATCAAGAATTATGAAATCTACAGGTAGAAGGAATTCGCCAACTCGAATAAGCACATTATCAACAACCCTGATTGGCCTCTTTATAGATCTATCGACATTTTGTAGTCGCATGGTGGTAGGTCTAGGCATTCCTAACCCTAATTGCTTATAGATAGCAAGTGGCATGAGGTCAATGCTAGCCCCATTATCACATAAAGCACGAGAAAAATCACGGTGACTAACAGAACATGGAATAGTAAAGGCCCCTGGATCCTCTATCTTCTGAACACTGGTTGTAGATATGATAGAACTAACATGATGAGTCAAACTCACAGTGACATGCTTGATAGGTCTCTTCTTTGTCAACAACTCCTTCAAATAGTTTACAAAACCTGGCATCTCTTGGAAGGCATCAAGAAAAGGAATGCTCATCAATAGCTGCTTCAACTGATCATAGAACCTTTGACACTTAGCATCCTCAGTTTTCTTCACCTACTTATGTGGAAAGAGAGGTATAGATTTAAATAGTTGGGTCAAAGGGCGAAGAGCCCCTTTAACTATTGCTTTGCTAGTGTCGCTACTGCCTTTATGCTTTTTAGAACTGTCCGGAATATTAGCAACCTGCTTAGGAATAGGAACCTCTGTCTGGACCTCATCAATAATTGTTGGTACATCAGATTGTGCCTCTTCTTCTCCAGCAATTGGCTCGAGATTAATCCCCTTCTTCTCTGCACTTTGAAGTAGTTTCCCACTCCGAGTTCTAATAGTAGCACACCTCTCGTAAGAATTACCTCCACCACTCTTCGGATTTGAAATAGTGTCACTAGGAAGTCCTCCCTTCTGTGGAGGGTGTTTTTCTCTAGAAATATCTCACATCTGCAACCCGAGCTTCTGAATAGAAGTAGTGTGAGATCCTACAGTTTTAGTCATCCCCTTTAATGTTCCATCTGCTTTATCTTGGTTGTCTAGCACCTTCTCAAGCATGCTCTCCAACTTAGAACTCCCTTGCTCATTCGACTGACCCTTTGGTGGAATATAGTGATTTGAACTCCTATTTCCAAAATTATTGTTATTGTTGTAGTTTCCTTGGTTCAATCCACCATAGTTGTTGTTATAATTACCTCTTCCCTGTTGAGGTCTCCATTGATTATGATTCTAATTCTGATAGCCTCTTTGGTAGTTCTGCCTTTGGTAACCCCCTTGAGAGTTATTAACATAGTTAGCATCTTCATACTGCATAAGAGGCCCCTCTTGATATGGACCATCTTGAACTTGGCACATTCCTTGGGCATTCCCGGAACTTCTTCAACAACATTAACTTTCTTCGCTTCCCTTTGATCAAGTCTCTTTGCCTGCAAAGAATATTGGTTGCTATCTGAGCTAGAGTCTGTTGAGTCTCTTGATTCTCCTTCACAATATTATGGATCATTGGAGCTCCATAGGCTACATTGTCAGTACCACCCGAATGCCATGCTTGATTGTGAGTAGTAAGCTTATCAGCAATTAAGTGATTTGGGCATAGGTCTTGTCCATAAAACACCCACGAGCTGCATTGTTCGCCACTGCTTGTGTCAATGGATCTAGCCCTCTATAGAAGTTCTCCATCAATATATGCTCTGGAAAACCATGATTTGGATACTTCTGCAAATATTACTTGAATCTCTCCTAAGATTCAAATAGTTATTCCCCCAGAAGCTGTTTGAAATCATATATCTTGTCACGAATTTAAGATTTCTTGCTTGGCGGAAACCACTTCTTGAGAAAAATAGCAACCAGCTCTCCCCACGTATGAATACTATTGTGGGGCAGCTTCTCAAACAAAACTCTTGCTTCACCGGCTAAAGAGTATTTGAAAACTCTTGGCCGAATAGCATCATCTGGAATACCATTCCGCATATGTTGGGCACACACACCCACTAAATTCTTGAAATGTTGATGAGGGTCATCATCGGTAGAGTTCCGAAAATATCTCTCAAGTTTGAGCAGTTGGTAGATAGTGGAATCAATCTTGCAGTTTGTAGCATTCACCATAGGTGGAACAATAGCAGATGCATATTCCACTTCATCTAGCATATCCGTGCAGACATTCTCAACCTCCACTACCACTGGTGGGTCTTGCGCTTGCAAACCCCTATTACCACCTGCTCCACATCCTCCTCTATTGTTCATGATTAGCTGGTTCACAGTAAACAGCAAACAAGGTGCGATGGAATAGAAAAAGACTTTAAGTAAAGCACAAACTATTTAATAATTTTCAAAACCGTATTCCCCGGCAACGCCGCCAAAATTTGATACGCTCAAATTGCTCCGATCAAATGGCGTAAAGCGGACAATGTCAAATATAGCAACCCAACTAGGTTGGGGTCGAATCCCACAGGGAATATGGTTTGAAAAAGTTACGAAAGTCATAGAGTACTTTCTTCGGTTTAGTTTAGTATTCCGCTGAGTTTGTAGAAGATTGGTTGTTTACTAACTAATTGCTAACTAATTACTTTTGGTTATAATAAATGGATAAAAGAAAACCAAGGTTGTGTCCCCTTTAGATGAAGTGTAATGCTCTGGGTCTTAATATGATATACTTCTAATGGATTGTTGTATGAATGCACTTAATCTCTACTTGACTCCCTAATATTTCCCAATAGTTATAAAGTATTTCTCTTTATGATTTTTCCAAATATTAAAGAGTGTATATGAAGAACGATTAATATGTGCCAAGTAAACTCATCTTATTTCTAAGAGAATTTATTAAACGAGGGTTAATGCCTCGAGTTCTTGTTATTTATCCGTACCAAACCCTACTCACTTTCCCAAGTAAAGCAAAGTTTATGACTTAAATTGATGTTTGCAACAATCAATTATGAATGAAGACCGAAGAATAAATAAACCCTAACAATCCATTATGCATATATCAATAGGAAAGACCCATTCACATAACACCCATCCTTAGGTTCACAACCTTAGTAGAGAAATTAGCTACTCATGGTATTAATTGCAAATTAAAGGTTTGTAAAAGTCATTGATGCTTACAATTGATGAAAAGTAAGATGGAAAAGATAAATCGTGTCCTCAAAAGCTTCAACCAAGAGTATTCAATGCTATGAGAATAAAGTCTAAAATTGATAATGAATGATACATAAAACCCTATGATAAACTATTTATAAGGTCCAAAACTTGGAATCTTCCTTATGACAAAACTGCCCCCGATGGAATAAAGTACGGGACGTACAATTAAGTACGTCCTGTACAATAAATGTATGAGCTGCTCCTTTGCAAGTTAGGTCACCTACTACGGGCTAAATGTACAGGCCATACTCCAAAGTACGTCCCTTCCTTTTTGCCCGTACATCATCTTCCACAATAGAGGTGTTCTGTTTCTTGCCATCAAGGTACATGATACTTGTACAGGACGTACAAATATGTACGGCCCGTACTTCTGCAAAATGTACATACTTCAGTGAAAATTCCTTCTTTTGTCCATTTAGTAGTCATTTTCCTGAAACACAACAAAAACACATCAAAACAACACAAACTTGCTTAAAAACAAGTAAGACTTATAGTCAAAAAGCATCATATGTGCTGTAATTTCACGGCACATCACTGCCACAGTAAAATATCGAAGCAAAGATTGGTCCCTCCACATTTATTAATTTAAGACCCTTTTAAGAAAATACTTACTTTAACCTCAACAAATTAATGGTCCATTACTATATAATCAAAAATGCAGCAACTAGAATAGTTATATGTGTTAAATACCTTAAGGACACGACCAAACAAGGTTATAAATATAGATTATCAAATATTGATAAGCCCGTCCACTGTAGCCATAGCCAAATACATTTCCAAACTATATAGTACACATGTTTTAACCTTTCCACTATATTATTTAATATCGTGGATTCTATTGGCATGCAGTATGAATTAATTAGCACGTGCTAAATCTCTTGTTAGGCCTTAAACACTTTAGAAATTTCAAGTGTTACAAATATAACTGAGCTTCTGGAATTGAAGACACACCAAACAAAGCACAACGCTTTAAAAAACCGAGCGGGTCGTTACATAAAATGATGAGATGGAGTAATGTGTAGTTAAGAGGAAGGTAATGATCTACGGTTAAACTGGAGACGAGAGGGAGCGTTTTGAATTTGTGAAGAGTGGGAGCGATGAGGTTGGGTTAGGTATTTAAACCGATGCCCGACTTTTACGGTCAAGTTATGCTCTGTAACTGGGACTTACAGTCCCAGTTACGCGACTTACCTATGGTCATTAATGCCGTGATGATGACAAAGTATGGCTCGTAAAACATACCGACCGTCGAATTTTTTTACAGTCCATTTTATTTGGCGTAACTTGATCCCATTTCCAATAAGCTTATTTTTCAACCTCCCTCTTACGGTTCAATTTAGGGACCGTAACTTATTTTTATGGTGGGTTTTACGGTCCATAATTGAGCTGAACCTGCAATTTTTCACATATTTCTTCCTTTTGCTTCATTTCCCTTGATCTTTTGTCTAGCACACAGACAAACATCTAAACAGTACAAAACAAAATTCACACGACATAAAAATAAACTTGGGTTGCTTCCCAAGAAGCTCTTAATTTAATGTCATGGCACGACGATTTTACCACTTCACATAGAGTCGGGCACGGGGCATTCTTTTAGACGAAATCTATCAACAATTTGGTCTCTATCAACAGCACCAAGGTAGTGCTTCACCCTTTGGCGATTCACTTTAAAAGTTCGAGTCCCATCTCCAGACACTAATTCAATTGCGCTGTAGGGTGAGACACTCACCACTTTGAAAGGACCAGACCATTTGGACTTAAGTTTGCCCGAAATGATCTTCAACCTTGAATTGAACAATAGGACCAAATCACTGGCTTGGAAATCTCGCTTCAAGATCTTTTTTTCATGGTAGTGTTTCATCCTTTCCTTGTACACGGCTACACTTTCATACGCATGGAATCAAAACTCATCCAACTCATTGATTTGAGATACCCGAAGCTTGGTAGCCTCGGTTTATCAGGATTTAGCTTTTTCAACGCCCACATGGATTTACGTTCGAGCTCGTTCGGCAAACGACAAGCCTTACAAAAACCAACCGGTAAGGTGAAGTCCTAATAGGAGGTTTGAATGCCATTCTATAAGCCCAAATATTATCATCTAGCTTCCGGGACCAATCGGTTCGATTTGCATTTACCATTTGGCTAAGATAACCTTTATCTCCCTATTAGAGACCTCCACTTGGCCAGTAGTTTGAGGATGATATGGAGAGGCCGCCTTGTGCTTGGCACCATACTTCTCTAGCAATCCTGCAAAGGCGTTGTTGCAAAAATGACAACCCCCATCACTAATAATCGCCCTTGGGGTGCCAAAGCGAGTAAAGATGTTCTTCTTCAAGAAACCCGTGACACTCTTCGCCTCATTGTTGGACAAAGCCACACTTCTACCCATTTGGAGACATAATCAACGACCACTAAAATATACTTCATACCACAAGAGCTCACAAAGTGAAACCCATGAAATCAAGCCCCCAAACATCAAAGAGCTCTTTCTACCTCCATAACAAAGTTTAAAGGCATCTCATGCTTTTTTGCAATTGACCCTTTCCTTTGGCATTGGTCACAAGATCTTGCCATCAAATTTGCATCATGATAAATGGTGGGCCAATAATAGACACACTCAAGCACCTTGGCCACCATTCCATATCCACTATGATGACTCCCAAACGGAGAGCCATGACAAACCTATAGGATCGACATCACTTTATCTTCAGAGAAACAATGTCGAATGATGTTGTCGACGTATATTCGGAACAAATAAGGCTCATACCAATAGTAGTATCAATAATCCCACAAAAACTTAGTCTTTTGATAAGATTTAACTTCATCAGGAATAAGACAGGTGACCAAGAGTTGGCAATATCGGCACACCATGGGGCTATCTCACAAAAGAAGGCTAGGAGTCGTTCATCCAGGAAGGCATGATCAAGTTCAAGATCTCTCGGCTTTCTCAAGTCAAGAAAGATGATCCACAACTTGATTCTCCAAACCCTTTCAATCTTTGACTTCAAAGTCAAATTGCTGCGACAAGAGAACCTATCTAATCAATCTTGGCTTTGCATTATTCTTCATCATAAAATATCGCAACACAACATGATTGGTGTACATCACCGATTTGGATCTCAATAGGTAGGCCAAATATTTCTCTAAGGCATACACGATAGCAAGCCACCCTTGCTCGGTCACTGTGTAGTTCATTTGGGCTCCATTAAGTGTTTTTCTAGCATAATATATCATATGCATGATCTTGTTGTTCCTTTGACCAAGCACCGCTCCAATACCAAACCCACTAGCATCACACATGAGTTCAAAGGGTAGTGACCAATCGAGAAAAATAATAATGGGAGCCGATGTGGGCCTTTCCTTCAATTCTTTGAATGCCTTAAGGCACTTCTGATCAAACATACTTAGCCTCTTTTTCAAGAAGCTTACTGTCACGACCCGTCTAGGGGCCGCGACGGGTACCCGGGGCTAACCACCGAGCACCACTTATTTCCTCACTCGTCATAACCATTTTACGTTTCCTTATCATTCATAATCGTAGAACAATCATTTTCTGTTTGAAAGTACAATTGGTTTTATATGCATATACAAATATACTGTAGTAATCTTGTGAGACCATCTAACCCACACTACGCATCTACGAGTCTCTACTGACATACTATACATATAGGTGGAACAAGACTCCACCATGCCCAAAATATACATATACCAAGAGAATAATCATGAGCACCTCCGGACAATGGAGTGCTCGCAATCAGCTGGCAGCTACTAAGAATCTGGATCGAGCTCACCTCCCTGTCTACCTGTGGGCATGAACACAACGTCCAAAGAAAACGGACGTCAGTACGAATATTATACTGAGTATGAGAGGCATGAACAATAATAATACATCAAGGAAGTAAGGGAGGCATCAAGTATGGAGCAACTGTACCTGACTGGGAATTATATGAAACGTAATGCATGCTGACTTACTTTTAAGCTTATCATCATCTCATGTATGCATATTGTTATACCCCGTATTTTTATACGTCAAATGATTCGCAAGCAAATCGACTTAAGTTAAAGACGGGATAATTTTCGGACATGAAATAGGAACCTTTAATTTTCAATTTTTATTTAAAACATAAATTGTTTATAAATTTTATTTAGCATAGAAATATTATTAGAGATTAGGTACTAATTAATTGTGATTATATTACTAAGTAAGAATTAGGGATTAATAAAAATTAATTAAGCCTAATTACTAAAGTGGGCCCCACCCGAATAAAAAAATAAAAAAAGAAAAAAAAAGAAAGACAATTCATGAATTTGATTAGTGAGTCATAAGGCACGTGTCTAGCTATAAGTAACAATATATATAGGAATAAAGGTGAACACAATTTCAATTTAGATTCATTTTCAAGAAAATCAACTAAGGAAAAATCACAAAACATCCATGGCTGCTCTCGGCCAGCCATGGTGTTGAAAAAAAAATTGTGATCTTGAATGTTTTGATAAGTTTCAAGTAAATTGCAAGTTCAAGGAGGTGATAGCTACGTTGGATATTGAGTTGAAGAAGAAGAAATTGTGAATTGGAGCAATTGAGCGTAGAAATTCCTCCGAGAAAAAATTGGTAAGATTTTCTTATTTTATGGTGTAATTGTGTTAAGAGTGTGGTGATGGAATTATTAAAATTGGATTGGACGAAATTGAAAGTAAGAAAATGTATAAAATTGATGTTATAGGAAATCGTGGGTTGAAATGGATTTAGAAAAGTTGTTGGGTTGTTAGAATTGCTATGGACTGAATCGATAGAATTTTATATGTATATCTCTGTTGTTGGTATTTCTATGTTAACAGGAGAATAATTGGGAATTCGGGTTAGGCAAATATATAGGGGAAATGCTGCCCGATTTTCGTTAAGTCCTTAAAGAATGAAAAACCCTTAACGAGAAAGTATAAGCCAAAGAATAAATTCTATAAGCAATGGGCTACGGATTTATGGACTAGAAAGTATAGTCACTAACGATAACGTTACTCTTATATTAAATAGGCTAAAAGAGCGACAAGGCGAATGGGTTTGCGAATACTCGCTAACATGTATGTAAAACTGTCCCTTCTTTCTTTTGGCATGTCTTAGATTTAAGTGATGAATGATATGAACTTTGGGGTAATTCTATTCATAAGTCTTGAGTGTGATTCATGATTCTTATTCACTTCTTGATGTGAGAACTCTTAAGTGATTGAGTTTCTGTCACGACCCAACCTCGTGGGCCGCGACTGGCACCCTACCTGGGTACCCAGACCAAATCGCATATTCATTTATCAAATCCAAACTTATTTCAAAATTTCATAAAAGCCATTTCAAACATAATTTATATCAAAATTTGTCTTAAGCGGTCGCGTGTATCAAAATATCATATCAAATCAGAAAAGAGCGGCGGAATATACATCGCCGGTCATAAGTACAAACATAAGCATAAAGGCCGTTTAGGGCCACCATAGCAACGGACCGCATTAAGACCAATATCGACACCAGACGAACACATATAGGACCCTCGCCCCACAAACATGACTACAGGCCTCTACGAATTCAAAACAAAGACATATGGTGAGACAGGTCCCCGCCGTACCCCCGAATAATCATACACGTAACAATTTGAACCACTGAAAGATCTGTACCAAAAGGGATGGGCTCCGGAACAAAGGACCACCCCAATAGCAGACTGTGCACCTAAGCTGGCGAACCACCACCGTAAATGTCTGTACCTGCGTGGCATGTAGCGCAGCCCCCGAAGAAAGGGGGTCAGTACGGAATATGTACTGAGTATGTAATGCATAGAATATAGAAGACGGAAATATAATCAAAATAGTGATACCAAAGTAAATACGCTTATCCAACTATCAGAAAGCTTACCTTACAATCGTAAGTTACTTAGGTGTATTTATACATTACTGTCAAAGCCCAGAGGAATTACCATAAGTACGTGAATCATCCTGTATACCCGAAGGCTCGCCTACCGAACTCGGAGTGTGCATGACCAGATCGTATATTCTTATGTACATATGTCAAATAACATGCCCCGGCCCTTTGTTGAGGGACGCGGTAAATAAAATAACAAATGCTCATGTAGCGTGCCCCGGCCCTTAATAAGGGACGCGGTGAATATATCATATATCATGCATGCGAATAACGTACCCCGGCCCTTAGCGAGGGCGCGGTAAATCATGTATCAAATATATCGATGTCGCATATCATAAGCATGCATGTAACGTGCCCCGGCCCTCTTTTACGGAACGCGGTGAATCAAATATCAAACATGCCGTCCTGGCCACCTCCCCGTAATCATATCCTATACATATACGTGCCCCGGCCCTCTAGTGAGAGGGGCGCGGTATAACATGCCCCGGTCCGCAAATGAGGAGGACGCGATATAACGTACCCCGGTCCGCAAATAAGAAGGGCGCGGTGAATAATGCAGAGAGGTACGCACGAAAACGTATCCTGGCCTGGGCTCAGTGAACAGACATATCCAGACTTGTGTGACAGGATAGTGCGGAACTATATGCACACAATTAAGACCCGAGATACAAATATACTTATACAGACACATTATCGGCATATGGAGGTCCAGAAATAAGCTTCGGGTCGATCAAAGTTGGTATACAAAAGTTACGAGCGCTAGAAGTACAAGACGCTCCGTAAATGTCTCGGAAACCCATTTTCACAAACTGAAGTATTAGTCATATTAGATACCTTTCGGATGATGTATATATCAAATGAGGTGCAACTTAGATTCATACGCACCTACCATTATGTGTCAAGGTATTCGTTATTTCGCCTATTCTTATTATTAACATTATTTTCCTTAGCAACTGAAGGACATATCACATAGGCCTTTAGATCTCGCGCTATTCCATTTAGGTTAAATTAAATGAACTTTTAGAATCATTCATACGTGACATATCATCTTAAGTCTCGGTGAGACCATCGTTAGAGTTATCATAATTACAAAATTCCCTTTAAAACATACTTTACGAAAGTTGGGGCGTTATGGCTCGTGATGTTCTGTCCAAGAGTAACTCTTTATACTTATTCCGTTACTTAGTCATATCATAAGGTGGGTCATGTCAAACATACTTCTATCGATATAATTCGGAGTTGTAGGAAGATTCGGAACATTTGAACTAGGACTTTAAAACGAACTTCGATCGGATATCTTACGGTTCAGACCAATTACAATTTATAGGATCGCATGCACATGTCGAAATACAGATTAAGGACTCAATAAAATAGTGGAAAAATTATCATTTATTAATCGGGACGACCACCAAGAACTCCCTTTAGTTATTATCTGGGATTAAGCCAAATAGAGTAGTAAGGGAAAAACCGGGAATAGTGGGTCCACCTCGGATTAAAGCGGGGGCGGACATGAATTACGGACATTTAGGGCCTATGGGATTATAAATAAAGGTTTTGAATTACCCCGACCACATTTACATAGGTTTCAGACATTTGATTGCTTTCTAGCCAAAATAGGGTCATTAGGCTTCAATCGAATTGAATGAATAGTAGCCATTGTATAGATCGGATTTCGAGGAGCAGAATTGCTCCCGGGGTCCCGATATCGAACTAACACACTAAGACATGCCAAAATAAGAAGTGGGGAGCTTTACATACCTTATAGACGTCTTATGCTCACCCCAGACTCAAATCCCGTTTCGTCCAGAATCTGCAAATGGTCAAAGTTACCAATTAGAGATTCTTAAGCTTAAAAATTCCCTTAACTTCATTTTTGTTTACCGAAATTTCGGCAGCACTTCCCCTATATATCTAACACCCCCCGAGACCTAGCGCGGCTCAATAAACATCAACACAGCAACCCAAGCATCACAAACATCATAAACCATAATCAAATCATTCTAACTTCAATATTCTTTCTTACTATATGAGTTAACAACTTTCATTCAAACTCCACAATACCAAACTAATGTCCACATTATTGTATTCATTCACTCATTCAAGATTATTCAAACACATCCCAATTATGTTCCAAACGATATACACAAATTCGAGAAGTTCATCACTTTCCATAATTCATCCGAAACGTCAACAATTCCAACGAACATACTAACTCGCGTTGTTTCATTCCGAATTCATTAACAACAACCATAAGTCACATTTAAAGTCTTAATATCATAATTATACAAGGATATACACAAATATACCGAAATCATATACTTTCCCATAATAATCCGCAACCATTTCCAATGCCAATTCAATTCGTTACACATTCATTCACGTCATAAATGTCACAACGACGCAACTAACGAACTAAATAAAATTCAATTTGTCTTCCCTTCCACACCACATACTCACGGCCACATCATCGTACCCACACACACCCATGGTTTCATACACACACCAAAACTACGAAATTCTCGTCTATTCTCAATCCTTAACATATTCATACCAATTCATAACATAAAAACATAGAAATCTCACCTTTTTCTTGAAATTCCGATTTGCCGCAAACGTCGCCCTTTCGTCAAACTAATTGCACCACAACGAAGAGCGCCTTGAACTTATCAACAATTCAAGAAAGACAAGATTTTTTATTTATTTTTTTTGGATTGGAAACAAAGGCTTAGGAAATATTTTTTTTTGAAGTGGGTTCGGCCGAATGGAAATTTTGGGAGCTCAAGAAGATGTTTTGATCTTTTCCTTTTGATTTTGCAATGGATAAGTATCCATATATACATAAATAATTAATGTGCACATGAAAGGCACATGACCATTAAATGGGGCTTGGGCCTTGGCCTAATGGCCGGCCACCCCATGGTCTTGGGCCTCAATTTTTGTTCAAATTTTTCTTGGCCCAATTCGTAAAATTCTCATTTTGTAATTCCCGAAACAATTTTCCGAAATTCAAAATTTGTCCTTGGTCTTCTTCAACACCTCCACAATGACATATTCCATAGGCAACACACACATATATATTAATTTACATCAACTTATAAACATATCCCTTACAAATCAAAGTTGTTTCGAATTTTCCCGAATACACGGAAATACGGGATATAACAGTTTCCCTCGAGTCCTCTATACGTTGGCTAGTAGTTGATGTGTAAGAGTTCCTATTCTTAAAGACTATATAATGATTAATGTCCTTGACTTCCAATAGCTGTTTTGCATTATCTTGGCACATGACGTATGATTCCTGAGGCTCTATTTGATATAGTTCTTATTGGCATCCATACTTACCATGACTATTGTCTTGATATTTGAGTGTTAGTTAGTCCACTGATTCTATTGAGTCTCAGATGATGATGTAGTGGTATATGGTTGCTCATGATATTCTACTCGTGCATACTGTTATTGTATCATTCACCGAGTCCTGGGCCGGGTATGTTATCGTGCACAGTGTCGTCGCATTATTCACCGAGTCCCTTACTAGAGGGCCGGGTACGGTATATGTATATGATAATATGATTATGGCACCGAGTCCCATGATGGGCCGGGTATGGTATACGTGTACACGACTTTATTCACCGAGTCCCTTACTAGAGGGCCGGGTACGGTATATGTATATGATGATATGATGATATGACTATAGCACCGAGTCCCATAATGGGCCGGGTACGGTATATGTATATGATGATATGACTATAGCATCGAGTCCCATAATGGACCGGGTACGGTATATGATAATGATACGCCTGACTTTGTTTCGTAAGGCACAGGTACAGTGATTTCTTGATTATTATACTTGTCCCCTGGAGCCTCTACTTCAGTTATGGTCTTTTTTTTTACTGCATTTCATGCTTTACATACTCAGTACATATTTCGTACTTACCCCCTTTCTTCGGGGGGCTGCGTTTCATGCCCGCAGGTGCAGATACTCGCTTTGGTGATCCGCCAGCTTAGGATCCCCTTTCTACTATCTTGGAGAGCTTCGTTGTTCTGGAGCCTAGATTTTGGTACAGACCTTCTGATGTATATATATATATATATATATATATATATATATATATATATATATGTTTGTCTAGGGGTACGACGGGGCCCTGTCCCGTCATATTTCACTGTTGATACTCTTAGAGGTCTGTAGACATGTGTGTGGGTTGTATCCAGATTTAACCAGTCGTGTGTATATGGTTATTGTGGATGTTCTTTCGTTATAGTAGCCTTGCCGGCTTGCATATGTTATCATTTTGTAGTGGCAGCCTTGTCGGCTTGCGTAATATAATGATATATATAGTGGCAGCCTCGTCAGCTTGCATATGTTATTACGATGTGATTGATTGAGGACCTATAGTATCAGTCCGATAATGTTTGATAGGTACGTATGGGTGTCCAGCTTGGGCACTAGTCATGGCCCACAGGGCTGGGTCGTGACATATATCATATATATATAAATTGCCCAACCATATAGGTGCGGTGTGATAATCAGTAACATTAGCCCGCGTCAAGGCCTCCCGCGTCCGGGGTACCATCTCATGCCGCCAACTAGTAGTGTCTGCCCATGCCAACTGGCCATGGTGTATAAGCTGCCCGCCTTAGCAGTGACTGCCCGGCCAACTAGACGCGGTGTAATATCATCATAACATGCTCATTATAATATGCTCATCATAACATATGCATAAAGAATCTAAGACAACAATACTTTATAAACATTCTGCCTCACCTTGAAGGAATTAGTATGTAAGGTGAGTGTATGCAAGGAATTCCATCATATCACTACTGAACTCATGACATTGCTCTTATCTCGTATCATTATTCATGATCTTACACTCTTAGCTTTTAGGAGCATAGGAGAGTCGTGAAGAAGAAAGAAGAATCATGTCATAGGATTCATCCCATAGAAAGAAAGGAATAGCCTCACATACCTTTGTCGTTTATCTAAGCTATCGTTCACGTGTTCTCCTCCATATCACGTCACTACCTTCACGAGAGAGTTCGCATTAACGTTAGTTAATCAATTATGAGAATGTATCGTTATTTCTAGGAAAAATTGGGCATCATTTCCTTTGTTTTTACTACTTTTCCCACGTTCTATTTCAACTCCTAAACATTTACAACAACACTTCACAATATCGTATCAACAATCGTCATTCATATACGTTGAGCAAAATCCACCATTTTTTTCATTTTCTCCACATTTATGGTTATAGTTCGTTATCGCGTTTTCTCATATATAATGCTTATTTACTGGTCTAAACATCATTTACAACATATTCAAAATCATGGCACATCAACGTTTATGGTTCCATTCGACTACCATTCAATTATGACACTATTCTCCCATTTAAGATCCATTTTCCATGTCTTTCTACAATTCAAGCATCTTAGCTTTCCAATACCTTAAACTACATGATAAAGTCATGAAACTTACCTTAGATGGTGGTGGAACAAGCCTAGAGTGGAGTTCTTCCTTTAGCACTAAAACCCTGCTTCACCTCTTTTGGAATTTCTTGGTTTGGATGAACTTCACTTGCGTTTCACACACTTTGTTTCATGGATTTAATGTGGTTGATCTTGATCTCCCTTTGATTCTCTTAAATTCTTGTGGATGAAGTGTTTTGGATTACTCTAGAGAGTTCTTGAACCGTGTAGGTGAGAAATGAAATAAAATGAGCTTAGGGTCCCTTTTTAATAACTCAAAATCTGATTTTTAATGAACAGCAGTCGGGGTGTACAGTGGTCGTAAACCCCACTTTACGGGCCGTATACTGGTTTACGGTCCATCCTCCACGACCGTATTTAAGCATATCAAAACCAGAAAGGTAGGCTGAAGATCATGGCAGTTTACGACTCAGTTTACGGATCGTATTTCAATTTACGGTCCGTATTCCAAGTCGTGTTTAACCATTTGATGCATTTGACAGAAAGTTGAAATTTTGGAATGTTGAAGGACGATGGCACCTTACGTTCCGTAAATCACTTTACGGGCCATATTCCATTTTACGACCACTGGGCTGAAATGAAATTCTGCAACTTTCTTATTTCCAAAGTTCATAAATAGTCATCCCCTACTTAGTAAAACATCGCACACTCATGCCCTTCGTTAGTCTATTCATTGTTGGCTCACGAAAAATTTCCGAGGTGTAACACTCTTCCCCCCTTTTTGGAACATTCGTCCTCGAATGTTAAACACTCGGGATTCTACGAAAATTTCGCCAGAGTTCCCCCTGTAATTTGACACTACCAACCTGTCACAACAACCCATAATATCATCGCCTCACAGGGCTACATCACAATATCAACATATCCGTGGCCACACACGACCAAAAACATAAAAATAAAGCGTACATACCTCATATCGTCGGCGTTTTGTCTTGGATCTCCCCCGGGGGTTGGAATAAGTGTAGGTACTTGGATTTCATGCTCTCTTCTGCTTCCCAAGTCATTTCTTCCCGGTTATCATTTCACCATAAGACTTTGACTGAAACTAGCTCTTTATTTCGGAGTCTCCGCACCTGCCTATCTAAAATAGCAATAGGCACCTCTTCATAGGTAAGCCGTTCTATCACTTGCACATCATCTATCGGGACAATCTTGGTGGGGTCTCCAATACACTTGCGGAGCATCGAAACGTGGAAAACTGGGTGGACTGATTCAAGCTCCGAAGGCAAATCCAATTCATAGGCTACCTGACCCACCTTGCAGATGATTTTGTAGGGTCTAATGTATCTGGGAATTAGCTTCCCTTTCTTACCAAATCTCATCACCCCTTTCATTGGCGACACTTTCAAGAACACCCAATGACCGGCTTGAAATTCCAAGTCTCGTCGGCGGTTGTCCGGATAGGACTTTTGGCGACTTTGGGCTGTCAACAACCGACCTTGGATCACCTTGACTTTTTCTATTGCTTGTTGGATCAATTCAGGGCCCACTAGTTGTGCTTCTCCTATTTCGAACCATCCAATTGGAGATCTACATTTCCTCCCATATAAAGCTTCATATGGATCCATTTGAATACTGGAATGATAGTTGTTGTTATATGCAAATTCAATAAAGGGTAAGTGGTCATCCCAGCTACCACCGAAATCCAACACACACGCCCGTAGCATATCTTCTAAGGTTTGAATAGTACGCTCGGCCTGCCCATCAGTTTGCGGATGAAATGTCGTGCTAAACTTCACTTGCGTGCCCAAACCTTCTTGAAAAGACTTCCAGAACTTAGCTGTAAACTGTGCTCCTCTATCTGTGATAATAGATAATGGGATTCCATGGAGTCGCACAATTTCTTTGAGATACAACCTTGCATAGTCTTCCGCTGAATATGTAGTCTTGACTGGAAGAAAAAGGGCTGCTTTCGTCAGTCTATCCACGATCACCCATATAGAGTCATACCTGCCACGGGAACGGGGTAATCCCATGACGAAATCCATGTTCATCACTTCCCATTTCCAGGTAGGGATTTCCATCGCTTGCAACAAGCCTCCCGGCTTCTGGTGTTCAGCTTTTACATGTTGGAAATTTGGACATTGTGTCACGAATTCTGCTATGTCCCTTTTCATGCCGCCCCACCAGTACATCATCTTAAGATCATGATACATTTTGGTTGCACTTGGGTGAATAGAATATTGAGAGCAATGTGCTTCTTTTAGAATTAGTCGGCGCAAATCCGTCACATTCGGCACACATAACCTACCTCGGTACCTAAGAATTCCATCCATAGAAACTTCAAACGGAGAATTTTCTTTCCCAGGAGATATGTCTCTATAACGACATATCTGCGGATCTTCGCACTGCCGTTCTTTCACTTCCATATCCAAGGACGAAATTGTGGAATCATTTATACTAATCCCGGCATCGCCCGAATCAATTATACGCACTCCCAAATTTGCTAATTGGCGAAGTTCTTGAACCATCCCTTTCCTTTCCGGAGGGATTTCACATAAGCTGCCCATTGATCGACAGCTAAGTGTATCAGCTACTACATTTGCTTTACCGGGGTGGTACAAAATATTCACGTCATAATCTTTTAATAATTCTAACCACCGTCTCTGCCGTAAATTCAGCTCCTTCTGTTTAAAAATATATTGGAGGCTCTTGTGATCTGTATAGATGTCCACATGCACACCATATAAGTAATGTCTTCATATCTTCAACGCATGGATGACCGCAGCCAATTCAAGATCATGAGTGGGGTAATTCTTCTCATGTTTCCGCAATTGCCTCGAAGCATATGCAATAACTTTCCCGTGCTATATCAATACACATCCTAGTCCCACACCAGAGGCATCACAATACATAACGTAGCCATCTGTCCCTTCTGGAAGCACTGGAGCTGAGGTCAACCTGTCTTTTAGCTCTTGGAAACTACGCTCGCATGCATCGTTCCATTGAAAGTTAGCAGACTTCTGAGTTAGCTTCGTCAATGGGGTTGAAATAGATGAAAAGCCCTCTACGAACCTTCTATAATAGCCTGCCAAACCCAGAAAACTACGAACTTCCGTGGGCGTCGTAGGCCTTGGCCAAGCCTTCACCGCTTCAATTTTCTGAGTGTCGACTCGAATGCCATCATTGGAGATAACATGGCCCAGAAATGTTACAGAATTTAGCCAAAACTCGCACTTTGAAAATTTTTCATACAGTTCTCGGGCTCGAAGAATGCCAAGTACAATTCTCAAATGATCTGCATGTTCTAATTCTGTGCGAGAATATACTAGAATGTCATCAATAAATACTATGACAAACAAATCCAAGAGCGGCCTAAATACATTATTCATCAGATTCATGAACACGTCCGGAGCGTTAGTTAGCCCAAACGACATTACTCGGAATTCATAGTGGCCATCTCTCGTTCTGAAAGCTGTTTTGGGAATATCTGCTTCTCTAACTCTCACTTGATGATAACCCGACCTCAAATCTATTTTAGAAAACCACTTAGCACCTTGCAGCTGATCAAATAAATCATCAATCCTTGGAAGAGGATATTTGTTCTTTATCGTCACTTTGTTCAATTGCCTGTAGTCGATACACATTCGTAAGGATCCGTCCTTCTTTCTCACGAACAAAACTGGTGCTCCCCACGGCGATGAGCTGGGTCTGATAAACCCCTTGTCAAGCAGATCTTTCAGCTATGCTTTTAGCTCTTTCAGTTCCGCCGGGGCCATTCGATAAGGAGGAATAGAAATGGGCTTGGTGTCCGGCAACACATCTATGGCGAAGTCAATCTCTCTTTCTGGTGGAAGACCTGGAAGTTCGTCCGGAAACACATCTGGGAATTCATTCACTACTGGAACTGACTGGAAAGTTGGCGGCTTTTCCTCTGTGTCATGAACCCGAACTAAGTGGTAAATATAACCCTTGGCTATCATCTTCCTTGCCTTGAGATAGAAAATAAACCTACCCTTTGGCGATGCTGCATTACCTTTCCATTCAAGCACGGGCTCTCTCGGAAATTGGAATCGAACCACTTTTGTGCGGCAATCAAAATTAGCATAGCACGACGCCAACCAATCCATACCCATGATTACATCGAAATCTACCATTTTAAAGTCCATCAAATCAGCTTTGGTCTGATGATCACATATCACGACGACATAATTTTTGTAAACTTTTTTTGTTATCACGGGATCACCAACCGGAGTGAGTACCTCAAAGGTTTTAATTAACTAGGGTTTCACCCTAATACAACCAGCAACATGTGGGGTAATATAAGAGAAAGTAGAACCCAGATCGATCAAAGCATATACATCACGGGAAAATATAGTCAATGTACCTGTGAAAACGTCCGGGGAGGACTCAAGATCCTGTCGCCCAGCTAAAGCATATACGCGGGGCTGAACAGCACCTGAAGTAAATGCTCCCCCTCTACCTCTACCTCTGCCTACTGGAGTTTGGGGAGTTTGTGTTGTGGGGCGTACTGAAGAAGAACCCGCTACTGAACCTGTGGGCTGAGTCCCAACCCTATCTCTCATCGAAGGTCAATCCCTCATCATATGGCCAACTTAACCGCAAGCATAACAAGCGTCCGAACCTCGGCGACACTGTCCGGAATGTAGTCTACCGCACTGGTTGAACCGCGGTACTGGGGGTCCCTTCTGACTAAAATCTCCTCTAGACTGAAAATCTGAGGCCCTCGAACTCTTGCCCTATCCTGACCGAAAAGAACGATCAAACCTCCTATCTGAAAAAATCTGGGAGGCGCACTAATCGCTGACTGACCTGGGTGCCTAGAATGCATCTATCTCGGTCCCCCTCTATACTCACTGCTTGCCCCCATAGATCTATCCCTCTTGCCTTGTCTCCTGTCAATATCACGATCACCTTTTTGCGGTGGCTGTCGCCCCTCTAAATTCTGGGCATGGGCTTGTATACGGGAAATGTCCATCCCGTCCTGCAATGAAGCTATCAAGCAATCTTTGAATAGATGTGGTCCCAAACCACTCACAAACCTGTGCACTCGATCCCCCATATCGGCCACCATAGTCGGGGCATACCTGGACAGGGAATTAAATTGGAGGCTATATTCCCGGGCGCTCATATTTCCTTACCTCAGGTTCAGAAATCTATCTGCTCTAGCTCGGCGGACCTCGGGTGGCAAATAGTGACGAATAAAAGCATCTACGAACTCTTGCCAAACCGGAGGAGGCGTGTTCTCTCCTCTTGATAACACCCAATTGTTGTACCATAACACCGCCACATCCCGGAGTCTATAAGATGCCAACTCCACGGATTTGGTCTCAGAGGCATGGACAATCTTCAATGTCCTTAACATCTTATCTACGAAGATTTGCGGATCTTCATCCGGCTTTGACCCGAAGAATTCTGGAGGATTTAAACTTATAAAATCATGGGCCTTTGTACTCGCTGCCCGATCGCTTGAACCCACGTTCTGCCGTTGTGCCTGTGCGGCAACCAATTGTGTCAATAGCTGAATGGCCTCGGTCATTTGTTGACCCGAAGCAGCCGGCGGAGGGATTGGAGCTGGATGTTATATCCCGTATTTTCGTGGATTCGGGAAAATTCGAAATAATGTTGATTTGTAGGGAATAAGGCCATATGTTGGTTTGAATTAATATATGTGTGTGTTGTCCATGAAAAATATTAATGTGGAAGTGCCGAGGAAGGCCAAGGGCAAAATTGGAATTCCGGAAATTAGTTTCGGGAATTACAAAACGAGAATTTTAACCAATTGGGCTCAAAACAATGGAAAGAAAAATGAGGCCGAAATGAGAGGGGTGGCCGGCCATAGAGAGGCCCAAACCCACCAATTTTAATTCAATATTTTCCATGTGCTACTTAATATATAATGGTCCTTATCTCATAGAAAGTATAAGAAAATAAGACAAGACAAACAAGAGCAAGAGCTCAAGGGCCATTCGGCCAAGGCAAGGGGAAAATCACCCCTCCAAATTTTGATCCAAGAATTATTTTCTTGTGGTATTCCTACCATATTAAGGGCCCTCTACAACATGGTTCAATTGTTTGGGAAGGAAGAGCCCTTGTTTCTTTAATATGACCACATGTTTGAGTGAAGAAGATTGGAGAAAAAGGTAAGAATTTATCCCAAGTTATTATGTTATGAAGGTTTGTTTGTGTTGTAGTATATGGAAATGAGTAGAATTCATGAAAACATGGAAGTTTGCAAAGTGGGTGTGCATGTGTGGTATGTGGCCGTGTGTATACTATGTTGTATGCATGTGATGAGTTGAAGTTTATGTTGTATTCTAGTTGTGTGTAGGATGGAATGCATATTGGAAATGGAAGTTGAATGAATTTAATAGAAGTTGGAAATATAGGGATGTAGCCGTGTGGTACCCTTAGTGCAATGAGAATGATTTAATTTGATTAATATGTTAGTAGTGTGGTTGTGATGCTTGCAATATATATAAAGGTACAATGATGTAAGTTTGCATTGAAATGGAAAGTAGAAGCTTATGTCGTTTTAGTAAGATTTTACGACATTATGAAAATGAAGTTGTTAGGTTGCAAGTTATGATGATTATTGATGAACTTGAAATATGGAAACATGTTATGAATAAGTATGTTAAAGATTAGAAGTTTCGGATGAATTATGACTTTGGTGGAAGTTTGTATATTGTGTATATCTTATGAATATTTTGTAGAAGTGATATGAAATGCTTCTAAATTGCATTGTAATGATCTTGAGTAATGATGAATATGAAAACATTGAGCTCGGTTTGGAAGTGTGAAGTCGGAATGAAAGTTATCGTATTATGTCGGAAAGAAGAATAGTGGTGCCATATTGTGTTTTGTGGTTATTATGGTTGTTCCTAGTATTGCTCTTGGGTTGTTGTTGATTATTTTGGCCGAGTTGAATTCTCGGGGATGCTATATGTATAGGGGAAATGCTGCCCAAATTTCTGTAGAAAAGTGTTGACTTTAGATCTAAGCCTAAAGGCTTATGGTTAACATTTGGTAAATGTGACCATTTGCAGATTTTGGACGAAACGGGAAGTGAACTTGGAAAGGCGTAAAGTGCGTAAAAGGTATGTAAAGCTACCCCGATTCTTCTTTTGGCATGTCCTAGATGTACTAGGATCGGATTCACGCCTCGGAGAATATTCTGCTCATCGGAATCCGCCTCTGAAATTGTCACATTTTCGTTCAGTAGAATTGAACCCTTTTAGTATGCTTTATAGAAAAATTATGCAAAATTTCTCCAAATCACTTAGGAAGTTATGGAATGCCCTAGAACCTCTGTAGGTGACCCCATAAGCTTAATACACGTAATTTGAGCCCGCCGCTTTGGTTGTCCCGAGGTGGGCCCGCTATTTCCGATTTTACCCTTATGGTCCTTTGTAACTTGATTTCAAGCAATTTTTAAGGAAACGTCTTATCTACTTTTCCAACTACTAATGATGCTTATTCGGGACACTATATTGAGTCTCTGTAAAGGTACGATATTTTGTATTGCATTTAGTCCCACTATTCCCGCTTTGCTCTTTTATTGTACTATTGCCTTATTTTCGAACAAGATAAAATGAAACGTTTTAACTATCCTTTTAACTACTAAGGAAAATTATTTTAACGAGTCCCTCGAGTCTGGTAAACTATTTTGGAATATGAAAATGATCCCAAAGGGATTACTCTTCCGTAACTCATTATGACATACGACATACATCTACTATGATTCTGTCCGACTTCATTGATTCGATTTGTCATTCGATATGCCTCATTGAGTCTCTGGAAATCTGTGATATTTTTGTTGCATTTAGTCTCTCACTACTCCATTCGTGGATGCCCCAATGTTTCCCACACTGAGCCCGGGCCAGGATATGTTGTCAAGCGTATTCCATTGCATTGTTCGCCGTGCCTCGATGTGAGGGGGCAGGTATATATGTACATGGATTTTGGAGTATGTTGTGCCATGTACACACATTCTGATATGATATGATCTGATATGGCCATCTGATATGATATGATATGTTATGTTACGGGGTTATCCCCTACTCTGTTCCTTATGTATGGTGGCACCAGCGTCGGGGGGTGGCCACGTTCTGTTTCGCCGAGCCCTTGGCAGGGGCCGGACATGATATGGTATATGTTTCTGAACACACTCCTCATGTTTTGAAAATATGCATTTGATACTTCGGAGGTCACACTCACTTCTCTGTAAGTCCTGTTTCGGTTATGATCTTGTTCCGTATTGGGACTAGGTACGACATATGTTTTCAACAAATACTATTTATGCTTTATGATCAATATTTTGCTAATATGGATATTCTGTCCATTTTCTGTACCTTCTGTTCTAATTATGACTTTGTTTACTACGTTCTGTGCTTTACATACTCAGTACATATTTCGTACTGACCCCCTTTCTTCGGGGGCTGCGTTTTCATGCCGCGCAGGTACAGAAGACAGATCTGCTGACCGCCTGCCTAGGACATCTATTCTGCTATATTGGGAGCGCTCTTTTGTTCAGAGCCTGTATTGGTACAGTCTGCCGCTATTATATATATGCATGCTATTCAGGGGTATGACGGGGCCCTGTCCCGTCTTATGATTATGTTATGATCTGTAGAGGTTTGTAGACATACTTGTGTGGGTTCTGTATATGTTTTGGGTTGATATGATCTGTGATAGCCTTATCGGCTTCCTTGTGCTATAACTGTTCATCTGTGACAACTAGTAGTGCCAATTGATCATTGTATTGATATATTCTGTTAATATGCTAGTTTGGGGTTATTGGGTACGTATGGGTGTCCAGCACGGACACTAGTCACGGCCTACGGGGTTGGGTCGTGACACTGGAGCTCCTCCTTGCTCTCCCACATTGGGTGGGGTAGAAGAAGTATTGGACAAGGCCTCGTTATGCGATTCGCCTTCTTCTATATTTATTGGAGGTTCTCTTTCTACCCGCCTCTTTGTCGTAGTCTTTCCCTTCCGGGCGGCTGTAGCTTTCCCCTTTGGCGGCATTCTGAAATCATAACGCACTATTAGGGAGGATAAAATCTTACACATGGCTCTATCGCACGATCTCATAGAAGAAGAATGGTCATTTTTCCTAAATAACCTGTAGCCTCCTGTTTATTGATGTGGCACGCCGGGGCTAACCACCGAGCACCACTTATTTCCTCACTCGTCATAACCATTTTACGTTTCCTTATCATTCATAATCGTAGAATAATCATTTTCTGTTTGAAAGTACAATTGGTTTTATATGCATACGCCTCTTTAGGCTATCAAAATAATATACAAATATACTGTAGTAATCTTGTGAGACCATCTAACCCACACTATGCATCTACGAGCCTCTACTGACATACTATATATATAGGTGGAACAAGACTCCACCATGCCCAAAATATACATATACCAAGAGAATAATCATGAGCATCTCCGGACAATGGAGTGCTCGCAATCAGCTGGCAGCTACTAAGAATCTGGATCGAGCTCACCTCCCTGTCTACCTGTGGGCATGAACACAGCGTCCAAAGAAAACGAACGTCAGTACGAATATTTTACTGAGTATGAGAGGCATGAACAATAATAATACATCAAGGAAGTAAGGGAGGCATCAAGTATGGAGCAACTGTACCTGATTGGGAATTATATGAAAAGTAATGCATGTTGACTTACTTTTAAATCTGACTCACATTTCTTGTTATATCCAGCATTTTTATGCAATCGGATGATTCAAGATAACTGCGGGAAGATAACAAGTAAGGCCTTATTTTCATTTTGTTTGGCATACAAGTTGCTTATGAAGAATTTTGAAGTGGAAACGTTAAGGAAGGCTAGGGGCAAAAAGGGAAATTCGCGATATGACTCATGGAAATATGGAGAGAGACTAAGGGTAAATTTGGAATTTGAAAAATAAAAATACTTCATGAGTTGTAAGACCAAAATGCATATATGGACTTGGGAATTAAAATGGGCCATTTGAGTCATCCAATTGGAGTGGGCTTAGGCCCAACTAGAAGTTTAAGAGACCAAATAAAAGATGACTTAGTCATCTTTTCCATGGGACTTTCTAGACTTTTCAAGAAAACAAAGAACAAGAGAAAAAGGAGAAATTTTCCAAGGCCATTCGGCCAAGAGCAAGTTCCACAAGAAACTTGGAAAAAAAATTCTTTAAAAATCATTTTCTACTAATTGAAGGGTTCCTAGCAAAGTGAAGTGGTCTTTGGAGCAAGAAAACCCCATATTCTTGCAAGTTGTGAGTTCTATCCAAGTGAAGAAGTGAGGAAGAAGGTAAGGTTTAATTCTTTCTTTATATGTTATGGATATTGGTGCATGTTGTAGTGTACAAAAAATGGATGAAATTCATGAGGAATATGAATATAGGGGTGTGGTCATGCATGTATGTGTGTGTGTAGAAATCATGTTTTAATTATTTTATCTAGTATTGGGTTGTTATTGTTGTGGGTGTTATGTTAATAATGGAAGTTGGATGATTTTAGTGAAGTTGTAGCCATGTGTGCATGATGTTGGCCGTGAGTTGTATATTATATGTATAGCCTTGTATATTTGGTGAATCATGAAGGAATGGTGAGCAAGTTTATTTAGTATTTTGGTTGTTGTGTTGTGGATTTTTTTGTTGCAAATAAAATCTTAATGAGCTTAGTGAAGTTTAGTAGTTGGAGGCTTGTTTTGGGAGATTATGTAAATTGAATATGATGTTCTTGCGTGTATGGAATATGATGTTGTTAGTGCGTAAATTATTAAGTTGTTATTGTTTTTATTGGGGTTGAAAGGTCTTGAAGGAAGTAGTATATTGATTGAGTTGTTAGAATGTATCTTGGATTGAATATGGAAATTGTTAGAATGGTTGTTGACATTATGTTGATAGTTTGGCCGGGTTGATTTCCCGGATTGTTGTTGATTGAAATTGGCCAAATTAGATTTTGGGGATGGTGTATTTACAGGGGAAGTGTTGCCGAAATTTCGGTAGACAAGTATTACTTTAAGATTCCACTTCTAAATGCTCTAATTAAGGTTTGGTAAATGTGACCAATTTGTAGATTTTGGAGGATTTGGAACTTGAATTTGGAATAGCATAAGGAGCAGAAAAAGGTATGTAAGGATTCACCCTTCCTTCTTTGGCATGTCTTAGACATACTAGGTTTGAATACGAGCCTCGGGGACGATCCTATTCCTAGAAATCCGAGATTGAAATTGGCCCTTTTTCATTCAATAGAATTGAATTAAGTTTTTCCTATCTTATTGAAACAATTGCATCTAACATCTACAACTTGTTAAATGAAATCGGATTACACTAAAGCCTTCACAAGTGTCGTAATTATTCTAATGAGAATATTTCTATGACGATTACGATGAATATGTTCTACAATGACATGGATGATGTCAAGGAAGAAAATGTTTATATGAAGAATATGACAATGATGATTCCATGATTAAAGGTTCCAAGTTCATGATTTCATTGACGATATGAGAACGTTGAGCTATTTCTTGAATTCTCAACTCTATTCATGAATGATGACTATTTTTAAAGATTCCAAAGTATACGAAACGACACCTTATGATCCTGTTTTATGTTTTCTCATGATATTACTCTCCATTAGTAGTCTCGCCTTATAATATTAGTTCCTTCAAGGTGAGACATGACGATCATGATTATTCCATAATGTAATCGGGGGCTACCGACCTTACGTCACTCCGACGCGAACATGGTTTCCTTGGACTCTCATGCATGTTGTATACATGTTATAAGTATATGTAAATGTATATGGGGAAGATGGGGAAAGGTAAGGCGCTATAAACGCATAGCCACCTGATCAGTTGGAGTATGGTACATGATATCGTCCCGGACGCGGGATATATGGTTAAATGGACCGGAGCCGACGCCTCGGCAATATGATATGATCTATTTTCTATATATGTGAAAAATAATTTTTTTCCAAGAAAGCAAAGTATTATATGTATATGGACCGGGTTGCACGTGCCGCAGCAATATGTTATAGTATATGCACATATGGATCGGGTTGCACGTTCTGCAGCGCTAAGCATGCATGGTATCCGCCAACGTGCACTTATATGTACAGGTTATGTTTCTACCTCATGACATGCGCTATATCTCTTTTATGTCATTATCCCTGTTCTATATTTGTCGTATGTTATTATTCATGCCTTACATACTCGGTACATTACTCGTACTGACGTCCCTTCTTGTGGACGCTGCGTTTCATGCCGTGCAGGTCAGCAGGTAGATAGATTTGACTCCTACGAGCTCCATCAGCAGTACTGTGGCAGCGTTCCAGTTGTTCCGGAGCCTCAGTTTCTTGGTACTACTTTTGTGTATATATTCGGGCACGGTAGAACCCGGCCCTTCTTGTATATGTGGATGTACTTTGTTTAGAGGCTCGTAGACAGATATGTACAGTCAGATATTTTGTACGTTTGTTGTCCTCATGCTAGCAAAGTTTATTAGTCCATGTTTACAATTATGCTATTAATGTTAGCGTTAAGTAACAGAAAAAAAAAAAAAGGATATGGTATAGTCTATACGGCCCACCTAGTAGTAAAAGTACGATACGAGATAAGGGGTGCTCGGTACAAGTATCGGGTACCCGTCGCGGCCCCTAGTTGGGTCGTGACATTTCTATCGGCCATTTGCAACCGCATACTAGTAGGCCTAGGCATCCCTAGTCCTGATTGCTTATAGATCGCAAGTGGATTTAGATTAATGCTAGCCCCATTATCACAAAGAGATCTTGCAAAGTCATGGTGAAAGCCCATGGATCTTCCTTCTTTCGAACCTTGGTTGCGGAGATGATAGAACTTATACGATGAGGGACACTTACCGTTTCATTTTTGATGGGCTTCTCCTTTGTTGTCAAATCTTTCAAATACATAGCAAAATCCGGCATCTTTTTAAAAGAATCTAGGAATGGAATGTTTATGGATAGTTGCTTCAATTGATCATAGAACCTTTGACACTTGGCATCTTCAGTTTTCTTCACCAAACGTTGAGGTAAGGGAGATGAAGATTTAAAAAGTTAAGGGCGTAAGTTCCCCCGTCACCTTACCACTTTCTTACCCTCACTTTTTGAAGTAGTTTCCCACTTCGAGTAGTGATACCATTGCACTTAGATATTGGATCACCTCTACTACCCTTTGGGTTCGGGATTGTGACGCTTGGGAGTTTCCCTCTTTGTGGAGGTCGAGAAAGATCTCTCATTTGTGATTCTAGCTTTTGAATGGAAGCGGTATGCGAATGCTCAACTTCGATCAAGCCCTTGATCGGCTTATCAGACTTTTCTTGATTTTCCAATACTCGCTCAAGCATGCTTTCCAATTTCGAATTCCCTTCATCATTCGAAGGGCCCTCTCACCAATTTTATGAGTTGGAAGATTATCCCTACCGTGGAACATAGGGATTGGAGATCTGATTTATGAAACTATTGTTATTGTTGAAGTTCCCTTGATTCGAACCACCATGATCATTTCTTCCATAATGATGACCTTGTCCTTCCGGTCGAGGTTGCCATTGATTTTGATAACCGTAGCCCTGATAGTTTTGTCTTTGATAACCCCCGTGAGAGTTATTAACATAATTAGCAACTTTATATTGTATCGGGTGTCCCTCCTTATATGGAGCTTCTTAAGTTTAATACAGGCCATTCGGTAGAGGTTGCGTCTCCTCTACCGCATTCACCTTCTTGGTATCATCTTCCGTGAACCTCTTGGTTAACAAGCTAATTTTGGTAGCAAGGTTCGCACTTGTTTGGTCCGTCTCCTGATTTTCCTTCACCATAGTGTTGAACAACGGAGCCCCATATGTCATACCATCCATTCCACCGAGTGTCATGCTTGATTATGTGTAGTAAGCTTTGTCAAGCAATTGGTTGATTCTAGCAAAAGTCTTATCCATGAAATACCCACCGGCTGCATTGTTTGCCACAGATTGAGTCCTAGGATCTGAACCCGTGTAGCATTTCTCCATCAATATGTTATTCGGAAAACCATGATTCGGAGACCTCATCAAATATTGCTTGAACCTCTCCCAAGCTTCATAAGTTGTTCCCCCAGAAGTTGCCTGAATTCAAAAATCTTGTCTCTAAGTTCGGCCTTCTTACTCAGAGGAAACCATTTCTTGAGAAAAACATTCATTAACTCGACCCATGTATGAATGGAATTGTGGGGAAACTTCTCAAACCAAGTTTTTGCTTCGCCGGCTAAAGAGTATTTGAAAACCCTCCACCTAATTGCATCTTGAGCTACATTGTTCTGCTTGTGTATCTTGTAGACACGTAATTTTGACCCTCCCTGTGTGTTTCACCTTATAGTTTTTAAATATTTCTTTTAATTTTAAGTTTGACGTGTCGATTTTATTCTATTTTTATTTAGTAGGCTTATTTGCGAAAATCAAAAAGAACAAAAATATTTGCTATTTTTAGAGTATAAGTTTTGCGTTTAAAAGAAAGAAAAATTACAAAAACATGCTTTATAGGTTTTAATTTTGCTTAGCCAGTTATTTATTTTAAGATAGTATTTTTTTTTAGTTATCTAGAAATAGTTATTAAATATTTCTTGGTTTACATTAACACAAAGGATAAATAAAAAAAGAAAAGAAAAGAAGAAGATGACAAAAAGGGAGAAAGGGGCAAATGGGACTATACCACCTTATCACAAAATGACAAAAGTTATAACAAATTTTATCAAAAAAAAAAAAAAGGGAGGAACACGTGAATAGGAGGGGAATTTTATTTTGGGGTGGTCCCCATAATCATTTTTGATAAAAAAAGAATACACATCAGATGAGAAGGTGGAGATTTATTATTTTTAGATAGGGAAATAGGTGGGGCCCACACATAAAGAAAAACAAAAATCTATATCTATATATATAAAAAATGAGAGGTACAAGCAATGTGGTTAAGCCAAGTGGCAAGCTAATAACAAGCCACTTGGCAATTTTAAGATAAAGTTAATGAGAATTACGACAAAGGTTTTTATAATTATTAACAAATTCCTTAATTGATGAATTAATTAATTTTATAACTGAAAATAAAGTTTTAATTTTTTAATATAAAGCTAGCATAATGACCTAAAACAACTACTCATCTTTATCATTAGCATCGTAATTTTAGGACTTTTCAAATTCAAACTATCTCTTTCAATAAGCCAATTAATGACATTTTATAAATCTATATCTATCTATATCTATATATATATAAAAGGAGAGGTACAAGCAATGTGATTAAGCCAAGTGGCAAGTTAATAACAAGCCACTTGGCAATTTTAAGACAAAGTTAATGAGAATTAGGACAAAGGTTTTTATAATTATTATCAAATTCCTTAATTGATGAATTAATTAATTTTATAACTGAAAATAAAGTTTTAATTTTTTAATATAAAGCTAGCATAATGACCTAAAACAACTACTCATCTTTATCATTAGCATCGTAATTTTAGGACTTTTCAAATTCAAACTATCTCTTTCAATAAGCCAATTAATGACATTTTATAAATCTATATCTATCTATCTATCTATATATATATATATATATATATATATATATATATATATATATATATATATATATATATATATATATATATAATAGGAGAGGTAGAAGCAACGTGGTTAAGACAAGTGGCAGGCTAATAACAAGCCACTGGACAATTTTAAGGCAATGTTTGTCTTTCCTGTAATAACATATAATAAAAAATAAAATTTAGAAGATTTGAAATTTGAAATTGGAAGATAAAATCTTTTAAATTTAAATTAAACGATAAAGTAGAATCCATAGCCATTAAACGATAAAGTAGATTTGAAAATATATATATATATATATATATATATATATATATATATATATATATATATATATATATATATATATATATATATATATATATAATAGGAGAGGTAGAAGCAACGTGGTTAAGACAAGTGGCAGGCTAATAACAAGCCACTGGACAATTTTAAGGCAATGTTTGTCTTTCCTGTAATAACATATAATAAAAAATAAAATTTAGAAGATTTGAAATTTGAAATTGGAAGATAAAATCTTTTAAATTTAAATTAAACGATAAAGTAGAATCCATAGCCATTAAACGATAAAGTAGATTTGAAAATGACATTTCTTAGTTGCGGTAAGTTATCAACCGTAGCTTCTTTATTATTTATTTATATAAAATTAAGCTTATCAAGAAAATATAAAACATGCACTTTCCGGATAAACAAAATTTAAAGTGAGAAAAATTTGATGTGTAACAGAATTAATTAAATTTTCTCTTTTAATAAAAATAATAAAAAGTACATGTTTTAACTTTCCATGATAATTGAAGAAAAAAAAATCAAATTTGAACTTAAAGTTAATTATTAAAAACAAATATTATATATAAGATCCACTAGATAATAATCATAAAAGTGATCATAGTAATCATCTACTAAACTCACGTGACATTCAAGAATAATAATCATAATCCGAAATGTAAATAATATATATGTTGCATTTTTTTGGATAATTGTTATGATATTGTTGGGAAAAAATAATGAACTATTAATGATATTTTACATATACAGTAAGGGAAAAAAGGTGAAGACAAAAATAAATAGAGTGGAGAAAATTCACCACTTCATAGTTATGTTGGTTTTTGAAGTTCAAACAGAAAGATATAATTAATATAATAGGTATAATTCATAAATAATTAATGATTAAGTACTTATAGTATTAATCTAACATTATCTCTTCGATGTGATAACAAAAAAAAATAGAGTATTACTCTGTCAGGAATTTTTTGAATTTGAATCTATCTTATCTTGAATATCTATCCATATTTCCATACACCTATATAAAGTTAGCTAGAGTTAAGAAGATTTGTACTTTCAAAAATTAAACAATAACTTATTTATTTTTTCGTTTTTTTCTTTCTGATTCTTTTTATTTAACCTATGTTTAAAAGCCCAGCTTTTATAGAGCTGTTTTCTATTCCGAAAATCTCTAATTTATTGTTGATTGATGTTGTAGAAGCTGAATAAGACTTCTTCAAGAGGCCTATTTGCCAACATAGCTATAGAAATGGAGAAACAAGATCATTATGGAAGATTAGAGCAAAGAAACTGAACAGGGTAAGCCTACAACACATATGAAAGCAAAAAAAAAAATTACTTTGATTTGTATAATCAAAACTGACCTGTTTTTCCTTTTTACTGGAAGGTTTATAGTTTTCTTGCCACATTTGAAGGTGCTTTATCTTTTGGAGCAAGAATGAAATATGCAAGCGCGATCAGTGTGTTAGTGATTTTTTTTTATTTCTCTACATGAGTTGCACTTTAAGATTGAATTATTATTTTAATTCTATGCGACAAATTTTCATTATTTCCTTATTTTTTGAAATACTCGACAAACATATACTTCGAGCGCACTATTAAATGAATCAATGAAACTTGAATTAGATGGAGGAGGTATGAAACAAATCGAGAATTTTGACTCTTATCTCCTTCTTAGGGGAAGAAGTCAAGGAGATCAGGTTAACTTCTAACTTTTCGTACATACGGTCTTTTTGTAGTATTATTTATTTTTTAAAATCTTTGGATATATAAAATATTTGCAACATCAAAATTTCCTTTCTTGGATCACGAAATTTTAGTCATTACTTCAACTTTTTAATTCAAAATCTTGATACGATATTAACATGACAATAAGTTGGATTACCTACATTTTAGACGATTAAAATGATAAAGATAAGATTAAGAATAAATTTAAAATGAATGAAACCTTATACTTTTTGTCTTTATTTATTAAAATATACAATTTAATTAGATATTAAAAGGTAGTAATCGATACAAAAATAAAATTTGTGCTAGCCTCTTAATTCCATGTTAAAGTGTAATACTTCACCCCTTTTTTTCATTAAATTTATTTTTATGGATTCGTGTATACTTGCTAATCTTATCCGATATAGATATATGGAAATTTAGCACATATTTCAGTTTATATTAAATTAGATATTTACAACATATTAAATTAATTAGAATTCTCATACAATTAAGACAGAAATAATGAATGGCTTATATGAATGAATAACAGAACATATCATGCTTGCTGTACTTAAAACTTATCCGCAATTTAAGGTGAAAAATAATTTTTGAGACTTTAAGTTGAAGATAAACATATTTCTAATTCTCTCTCATTATCATATTTATCTGCAATTTGAATTTGAATTTAAAATAAACCTTTTATGAACTTAAATTGAATATATTTTTTTTGAAGTCTTTTTATCATTATTTTACTTTTCTGCAATTAGAATTGAGTTAAAAAATAAATTATTTATGAATTAAATTGAAGATAAGTACTTTTTGTTTCATTATAATTATCGTTCTTATCAACAATTTGAATATCTGTTGAATATTAAATCTTATATGAATTTAAATTGATGATAACTATTTTTTAAAATTCTGTACCATTATCCTACTTATAAGAAATTTTATTTTACTTAAATAAATAAATTATCTATTAATTAAATTGAAGGTAAATATCCTTTTTAATTCTTTTTCATTGTCCTGCACTTTTGTGGTTTCATTAATTAGATGACAATTCTTACAGCAAATTGAATACCCAATTAAAATCCTTTTATGTTTACACTTCATTTTTGGTAATTTTTTGCTACCAAGTAACAATAAGCACAAGAACATACAGAAGCTGGATATATGCTTCAGAATGATATATTCTCCGTTCTTTCATTCGTGTTCGTATTTTTATTAATAAACCCCTTTTTTCCTGTAAAAGTTCCTTTAATATAGATTACTGACTCTTACTTTTATTTTATTTTTTAAAATAGATATGTTTGAAGTATAATATTTTTAAAATAATTAAAGTGCATGCATAAATGTATCATGAACTATAATTAGTATTCAACTAAAGAGTAGGAGAGTTTAACTTTAAATTCTCCTACTCTGCAGTAATATGCTATAATTTAACAAAACTAAGTAATTAGTAAGTATATACTAGAGATGTGTATTATTATATGGTTTAAAAACAAATAAAATCAATTGTGATATGTACAAGAATAACTTAAAAGGAGGTTACATACTTAATATTTTTAAGAATATATAATTTTCAGCATGCAAAGAATTTATCCAAATGCAAGATTTACTATGTGGTTAACACTCATAAAAATAGTTGTTATCTGCTACAGATTAAATAAATGGGGTTTAAGTTGATTTTTGTTGTTCACTCTTTCCTTTTTAATAGAATAGAAGTATCTATCAATTTATCTGTACATTGGTTGAAAGAGTCACCATTTGTTTCAAGTTATTTTTTGGTTTTCATCGTATTTCATATTATAAAAATGTCATGACAAAGGACAGAGACATGACTTTTCTGTGAGAGTCGAATGAAGAATTTTGTATGATTCATGTACAAATGAATGATTGAATGTGGCTATCTCATGTGATGAAATATTTTTTGCTCTAATTTGTGTTATTTTCTCCATCATTTTGTTACATAGGTTAATCAACCGTCTTGAACTTTTCATTGATATCTCCAGATAAATCATATAGTAAGTTCTCTTTTTTGTAAATCTTCTATTTCAATTTACAATGCAAGTCATATTGCTTAGTTATTTTCCTGTTATATTGGCGGGAAAGAAAAATAAAAATTGATAATAATATTCCATTTCAGTGTACAGATCATAATCTTCTATTTTTTGTTAAACTTTGATGCAGACTTTTTGGATCCTTAGAAGTATTCGATAATACTTTAGACTACAGTAAGAAAGAAGCATTGGATAATTATGCATAGTTTAGAATTGAAAGTTCCAAAACTTACAGATGTAGGAAAAATTAATAACTTAGTCTAAAAATATAAAATTATTATAGAACTTATTGAATTGAATAATGAAACAATTCCAAGTAATAGAGTAAAATTTTAAAATATAATTAAATACATATGAGATTTTAATTAACTAAAATAAACGTTTATATTGAAAGTAAAATGGAAAGCAATGTCAAGCTGCATATTTGGGTAAAAACTTACGGTCATTTATCTGGGGAAGTGATATAAAATAAAATACACTACTATTCGTTGGTCCATTGTTGTAATAAAATAAGTAAATAGTACTGAAACGTTGGGAGATCATGCAAATTGGAGGTGATTAGTTATTTATTGAGAAAATGGTAAAAAAAAATAAAAATGAGGGAATAAATTATTTCCATACTTCACTCAAAATGTTTGCCTTAGTACTTTTAAGAAGTAACTTATCAGAGTTAGTACTCTTAAGAAGTAACTTATCAGAGTATAAGATTTATTTGCATTTGAAATTAAAAATATCTTAAACTATATTATAATAAAATATATTTTCAATATAGAACCAAAATTTAAAATATTGGATATAAATAAATTTTCTCACCACATTAAAAATTATATTCTTTTGTAATGATATGAACTTTTACATGTCATAAATCAATAATTAATCTGGATTGTTTGATGAACAAGGTTAACATAAAAAGATTTGGAGTTTTGTTAAATTAATATAATCGAATATGTTCAAATAAGTAAAATTATAATTTAATATTTCACAAATTTATTTAAATATGTTAATGATATATAATAATTTTTTTATTATGTCAAAAAAATAAGATAATAATTTTCTATGATTAGTTTCATTTGATACCTGCCGCGCATCGCGCGGGTACGAATACTAGTATATAAAATAGGAGAGGTACAAGCAATGTGGTTAAGCCAAGTGGAAAGTTAATAATAAGCCACTTGGCAATTTTAGGACAATATTTGAAATGCTTTGTAATAAAAAAGTTTAAATTTGAATTGAAAGTTAAACGCTTTTTCTTTTTAGACATTATCTTTCAACAAATCATCAATTTTTAATAATATATCTCTCTCATATATATCTCTCTCATCAATATATATATATATATATATATATATATATATATATATATATATATATATATATATATATATATAATATGAGAGATATAAGCAATGTAGTTAAGCCAAGTGACAAACTAACAACAAACCACTTGGCAAATTTAAGACAAAGTTAATGGGAAGTAGGACAAAGCAAATTTAAAAGTTAAAGTTTTAAATTTGAATTAGGAGATAAGCACTAAGAACATGTATTTAGGTTGAATAGAAAGAAATAAAATAAGTTTTCAAACTAAATTGAATTTGAAGATAAGTATCTTAGGAAGGATCATAGTTTATTATTTTAGAAGATTTTGTTGGATATCTCATTGGGCGGCGGCGATAAAATGAAGAAGTTTGAAGTTTATACTTTTACATATTTTTAATAAAATTATTCAAGGCGCCTCTACCTTTAAGGAAGCTAGAAAGACTGTGTATCGAATTGATACTAACTTACAAGTTTTTTAATTGACGTTTCAATGTCTAAATGCATTTTAAGACAAGAATTTAGAATGTTATTTGAAATCCTAATCCATTTTAAAGACCACTTAATTAAAATTTGAATTACCAACATGTTTTATGTGAGTAGTTATCTAGCTATTATACATTAAAAAATTTCAAACATTATATCTTGATAGATACACATAAATAATTGTAATCTCAAAATTTTGCTGTCGCATTTTCCTTTCAAAACATTTATTAATATTTTCTTGCAGTGATTTGTCATCTTAAGTCACCAAATTTTATTGTAGTTTGAAGGCAAAAATATCTTTTATTGGACTTTCCAATGACAAAATTAATAACATTTTTAATAGGAGAATATTTCAATGTAGTTAACTCAAGTTGCAAGTAATAATAACTTAGTACTAATAGCTAATACAAAGAACAAAAAGACAAAATAAACATACAAATGAAAAGAACTTTATAAAAATATACAAGGATCAGATTTATATGAAATTTTAGGTGAGAAAGTTCAATTTTTTTTATTAAAAAAGCAATATAATGATTAATCAAGCGAAGAGTACCAAGCAATAAAATAAAACTGAAATACTAAATAGTGCTAAAAAGAATATTGTTTGTCATAGAATTTCGTCCATACAATAAAATTTAAAAACTAAATAGTATTTGATGAATGGGAAAAGATATTAAATCATGTTAATTTAATGAAAATTCACATGATTTTTTGTTTTATTGAATCCCATAGATTTTTTCTTATTGAGTTCATTTCATTAAGAAAACAAGGAACATAATATTTATTTGATGACTAAAATTCATTTTTCTTAAATTTTAATAGAGGTGTTTTATTGAATACGCCGCACTAAATCAAGTGGAAAGATCATAAAATGCCACATGAAAATGTTTTTAAATATGTTATCATAAAATCCAAAAAATAAAAAGGAAAAAGAAAAAAAAACCTAAAATTTACAAAAATAAAATAAAAATAATGAAGGGTAGATCTACTATTTGAATTTGAGAGGAGAAATTTTATACAAAAAGTTCAATATATGAAAAAAGAACTCTATCTATTGTGTATTGATAAGAACACGGAATTGAAGTAGTAAATAAAGCTAAAAAACTATTATAAAATAAAATTGATATAATCCAATATAAGAGGGGCAGGGAGGGGGTAATAAGACTTGACTATAAAAGAAAGGTAGTCAATCGTGATATATGCATGCTGACGCTTTAAGAAAAAGCCACTTGACTAATTTAGAAAAATAATTTATGATGTAATTGATATGTTAATTTTGAATTCAAATTGTTAGATTAAACTTTGATTAATTAGTTTTTTTTTTAATTTAAATAAAAGATAAAAAGAAAATTGAATTGAAAGATAAATATTCTCAGAAAATCGCTATCTTTTTTTTTTTCTTGGTACGATCAACTTTCATAAATTAGTATGAGTCAAATTATATAATTATGATATTGAGTTTCCTCGAAAAGCTATTTGATGATTTGTATTTGTATGATTTGTTTTTGTTGCTTTTATAAAGTATTTGTCACTAGTACATTGTATTGAGAAACAAGGTGACCATTATTTTTTTGTTAAATCAATATACTATGTATGATTGGGGCTTTTTAATATTCTCACAATCTTTGTTATTTCTGTTATTATCCAATATTGAACTCATGCACGGATAGTATATATATGTAGGGGGCAATAGTATTTAGCCAAGTCGTAAATTATTAGAAAATCAGAAAAATTTGGCATGTTTATAAGTAGTACAATAAAATTGAGTGTAGTTAATTTTTGAATTGAGTGCACTTATATTTCGAATTTGATTTGAACAATAAATCTTTTTAAACTTAGTGTTGTTAATCTTTTTTTAGTTTAGATGAAAGATAAGGAAATCATTTTTAGTATTAAGAGGAATTAAGATAGGAGTAAAAATTAGAAAAATTTAAATACTAATATAGGTTTTTTCAATGAATTAAAAGAAAGAAAACGAAGGGAGCAGGGGTTTGTTGGTTGGGGGGGGGGGGGGGGGGGGGGGGGAGGCGGAGGGGGAGGTTAAAAATAATATATGTGTGGTATAATCATAAAACTTAGATATCAAAGCTTCCTTCTTTTTTCTTTTCTTTTACCAAAAAAACATGTTAAAGAATATTTTGACATCCTTTAATTTATTTTTCACGTGTAGGAGTATTAGAAATTGACCTATAAAGAGAAATCAAATGATCTCCAAATCTCTAGAAGAATGACAATTTATAAGTAATTACATTTGTCATAATCATAATATAAACTAGATATGATAATTTTTATGATTAGTTTTATTTGATACCCGTCGCGCATCGCGCGGGTACGAATACTAGTAAAAAAAATAAAAAGAAAAAGGGGACCACATGGACACGGAAAAGGAGGATAACAAAAAGGGGTCATTCATTTTCTTGGGGAGGGGGCACGGGTATTAGATAGAAAAGGGAAAAGAATATCGATAGAGAGAGAATATAATAGAACAGATAGAGAAAGAGAAACGGACAGAAAACAAGAAAAAAAAAATCAGTCGTCTTCTTCATTTTTTTGTTCACCGGAAAAATCATCATCTTCATTTCTTCACCGGAAAAACCCACCGGAAAAAAAAAGGAAACAGTAACCAAACGCCCCCCCCCCCCCCTTTTTCCTTTCTTCACCTATAAACACCACCCTATTCCCGTCACCACCTAAAACCAACGAACCCACCTGAAAATCATCCAAACACCTCACTTTTTTCCCGTCATTAAACCCACCCATCGGAAAATATCAATATCCGTGAACACTCACCTGAAACCACCATCCCAAACATCCTTTTTCCACCGCTAAAACCACCAACAAAAACACCTTAAAACAACCATGGAAATACTATAAAATACCGGACAACGACGAATCTAAACAGAGGGGTTGAGGTTTCTGTCTCTATTTTCAGTTTGAGTTGCGGGTTGTAGTTCGAGGTTCTAGTTTCCGGTTGTCGGTCTCCGTCCGTGGCTCCGGTATTAAGGTCCATTCTTTCATCCTCTTTGACTAAATTTTAATGAATCTTTAAATATGAAATTGAAGGTTTTTTTGGTTTTATGCTCGAATATGTAGTATCTTGGTCATGGCTTAAAATTAACGTGATTTAATTATTTGTGTGTTCGGTTGATCTTGATTTTGATGGTGTGATTCTGTTGAATGGATTCAATGGATGTTGTTGTTGTTTATGAAATAATTCTTTAGCCATGAACAAGATGATATAAATTTGTGCTAAAACAATGAATTAATTTTGGGACTGTTGATTTGAGTTAACTAAGTCATGTTGATTATTAATGAAATAATTTGGGTTGGAAATCGGGTTGGGTAGGTAAATTTTAGGTTTGTTGATTGCTTGTGTGTTTTTGTTACTAGTTTTCAATATCATGTATTCATTTTCTGGGTGGGATGTCCCCGGAAGAAAACAAAATGTAAAAAATGGAGGTCGTTTGTGGAGAAGACCCCGGGATGTCGGGGATAGCTTAGAATAGGTTAGCATAGGATAGTATAGGTTTATTTTATTACAGTTTTTTATTTTTATTTTGGGTTGTAATATTTTGGACTTTATGTTTGAGTTTTCTCGTGTGTGAGCTTGTTTGTTTTATATAAGTTTACCCGATTCAATTTCCGCTTAAGCCAATACTATGTTAACAAAGCGACCGTGCTAAAACCACGAGACTTGAGGGGTGCCTCACACCTTCCCCTCGGTCAACAAATTCCTTAACTGGAATCTCTGTCGCTGATCAGTTTTAGAGTCAAACCTGTTCTTAAAAGGGATAAATATTTTAAAGTGACTTGACACACCAAAATCCATTGTGAAGTGGCGACTCTTGTTATTTCTGAAATAATCCCTTTTGAAACACAATTTTTGTCACTTTCGATTTGATAACCCTTTTGAACTTAACATCTAATAAATCACTTTTTGTGGGAAAAAAGGGGTGTGATAGCTCTGGCGACTTCGCTGGGGACTTTTAGAATTCGAGCTTTTCAAAAAATGACTCGTATTGACTTAGTTAGAAACTCTTGTGTGAATGTTTTGTTTGGTTAATAATTTTTGCTTTATTTGCTATTTTCCTGAGTTTATTTGTTTATCGAATTTTCATTGTCTGTTACCGCTTTACATCTGGCATCATTTGCATAACCCCCCAATTCTTTCTGCAACAAGTTTCGGAGTACGTTGTAAGCGTACACGACCTTTTCGAAAGTCATTCCAATTTTTACGGAGGGGGCATTTCATGCACGCCATGTTCTTTCATGATTATACGAAGTTTTACCCAAAACTAGGGTTCTAGGCATGTTCATGATAGCCCTAAGTACATGTACCATGATATACCATGTTTGCTTTAATAGTTCGTTATTGTGTTCTTAATATTCTCTTTTGGTTATTGAGAATCTGTCTGTAAGCACGAAAACCCATACTTTGCATTCCATGGGTTCTTAAATGCAAGATATGAACTTTTATGTTTATTTTCATGAACTTCTACATGCTTCTATATTTTCATATAAGTTACACTATATATCTATCTTCATGTTACAATACAATCCGGAATCATGTTTACAATCATGTTTATATAATTCATGGGCTACTAAGTCAATTATTTCCGTGTTCATGTTTTGGGAGTTGCACAGATTATCGAGAAGGTTTAATACCTGAAACTACGTATGCTAGCGTAGGATAAGGATCGCTCCACCCAATTAGGACGATTCCTTCATGTTTACCCATTGCGGGATATTGGATCCATTCATGACTTGTTTCCCGGCAAGGTACATGATGGCTAGCTGATCAGGCAGTGATCAGATGTGCTTACGTGGTGGTTACATATTGATTATGCTAATGCTCTCCCACAGATATCTTTACAGACTTAAAATATCTTATTCATGTTATGCATATTCATGTCATATGATATTCATGTTCAGTTTATGGATACAGTTTCAGTTTCGTTATTTCATGTGCCATGCTTATTTCATTCAGTTGATTTATATATCGGTACAATCTGAATATATCGACGGCCTCTTTTATTTGCCTGGGGGCCTGCATTTCATGATGCAAATTTACAGGACGACGGATCAACTCTTTAGGACTTTTCACGTACCAGCTATTAGTGAGCCCCATCTCATTCGGGGTTTTGTCTTTATTTGTTTATTGTCAGTTATGCAGTAAAGGTATGCCGGGGGCTTTGTCCTAGTAAACAGTTTGGTAGTCAGACTTATGTCAGAGGTTTTATAGACTAGACTAGTTTAGTTATGTCATGTCAGATATTTAGAGTCGTATAGCCAGTATTGGCTCAGCATTTATCATTTAATTTCAGCCTTATGATTACTTAACCTATGCTTCATTCACACCATGCATGTTATATTATATTGTGCATCAGTACATGCCCCATGTTGATTCAGTAAGCCATGTGATTCGCTCGATCACATGCAGCAAGGCACCGAGTGCCGTATTACGCCCAGGCCATGATTTGGGGTGTGAAAACTTTAGTAAGCTTACTTATCCTACATATTCTTTAAATCACTAGACATATGCAGATACTCCAATATTATCAAGTTCAGGCAGGTATTTGAGTAAGTGATTATCAGCACTTAGGCACAAATTCATTAAAGCATATATACCATCTTAATCTAACATAGAAAAAACCTTTTAAACATTCATTAAACCAAACTTAAAACCTCATGATGTTACAGAGCATGTTTAACATTCTTGTTACTTGAGATTCAGGTTTTTCTTTGGCAAGCAGAGGTTTTAAACTAAGTAAGCAATCCAACAGTCTCATAAGAACATATAAGAACACAAGAAATCAAGGCCTAACATGGTATGCTATTAAAGGGGATAGACATTGTTTGAATCATCAATATGAGACCAGAAAACATGTAAAGGCAGCCCAAACAGACATAGAAAAAAAACCAACCTAAATGAACCAAACTAACACTGATGCATTTTTTTTCCGGATATATTGAGACATCAAGTAATTATACAAACTTCATTTATCAATAAAAAGTTCTAACAGGCTTGGCCTGGTAGAACACAATTTATATAAGAAAAAAAAAGTAATTATACAAACCAATATGACAAATACATATGTCACGACTCAAACCACGGGTCGTGCGGGTACCTACTATATTACAAACCTAGTAGGCAACCCTTACCAACTAATCCCAACACTTAAACATTTGCGACCAAAATCTTGCAAAAATCACAAAATTAAGATAAAAGTTTTGTACAGACTCTGTTTTAAAATACAATAAAACTGGAAAGAAATTCCCAAATCTAGTCTAGACAGATACAAGAGCTCCTACAGTACAGGAAGACAAAATAAATGACACAGCCTCTGCCTGGAATGAGATAAGCGAGGCTGTAGATGAATATCCGATAAATCCACACGACGAAACTTCGCTAGAACCTGCAACATATCTACACCCCAAAAAGGATGTAGCAAGAGGAGTATCAGTACACCACACGTACTGGTAAGCATCATAGGTCGACTAATATTAGTTCACGCAATACAACATAAAGTCAATAAGATAAGCAGATAAGTCAAAACCTTCAGGATTCTCAATATAAGTTATTTCACCTCGTCACGAACTTACCTACTTACCCCAAGCTATTCACTTCTTTTAATTCCATGGGGAAAATACCGGTGATCTACCCATCATTCAAACCCATTTGTCACGACCCAGCTAGGGGCCGCAACGGGTACCCGGGGCTAGCCACCGAGCACCGCTAGGTCTACTACTCATCTTACTCATTTAAAGCCCTTTTTATCAACTTTGTACATGAAGTTATAGGGAAACATATTTTATATAGAAACATAAATACTTTATATACATTTGCCTCTCGACCATCAATATATATATATATATATATATATATATATATATATATATATATATATATATATATATATATACATATGATAACATCTTGTGAGACCATCTAACCCACACTGCGTATCTACGAGCCTCTACTGACATACTGTATACATAGACGGAACAAGACTCCGTCGTGCCCAAAATATGCATATATACCAAAATAATAATCATAAGCACCTCCGGACAATGGAGTGCTTCCAATCAGCTGACAGCTCCTAAGATTCTGGATCAAGCTCGCCTCCCTATCTACCTGTGGGCATGAACACAGCGTCCAAAGAAAACGGACGTCAGTACGAATATTGTACTGAGTATGAGAGGCGTAAATAATGAAGAAAGACAACAATAATATAATGAAAACATCAATATGAACATCTAGATCCGAATGACCATCATAAAGGAAGTAATGCATGCTGTCTCACTCATACTCATTATCATGTCATGTATGTATAATATGTAAGCTGCCCGTCCATGTCGGAACGGTGTGATAATCAATAACATTAGCCCTCATCCATGCCTCCCGCGTCCGGGGTACCATCTCATGCCGCCTACTAGTGGTGTCTGCCCATGCCAAAAGGTCATGGTGTATCCGTATAGCTGCCTGCCTTGGCGGTGACTGCCCGGCCAACTAGGCCCGGTGTGATGCAATCATGACATACTCATCATAAAATGCTTATAATAATATGCTTAGCAAAATATACTTGTCATCACACATGCATAAAGACTCTAGACAACTGCACTCTATCGAGGTGACGTAAGCTCGTGAACCCTCGATTCCATTATGGTCATATATGAACATTCTGCCTCACCTTGAAGGAAGTAATACATAAGGTGAGTGTGAGTAATAAATAACATCATTACCAACATGGCATCATCATATCATATCTCTTTATCTTGTATGAGCACTTATGGATATAGGCTTTTAGCTTTCCGGAATATAGGAACTCCTGAAGAGGAAAGGAATTCATGATATAGGATTCATGCCATTAGAAAGAAAGGACTAGCCTCACATAACTTTTTCGCTTAGTTTCGCTATCGTTCACTCGTTCTCCTTTCAGTATCACATCACTACCTTTAAGAGAGAATGCGCATTATAATTAGTCAATCGACCATAAGAACGCATCATTATTTCTAGAGAAAATTGGGCAGCATCTCCATTGTTTCTACTACTTTTCCCATGTTCTATTTCATCTCCCAAACATTTACAACAACACTCACAATATAGTATCAACATTCCTCGCTCATACACATTAAGAGAAATCCACCATTTTCTCCAATATTTTTCCATATTTAATGGTTTTAGCTCGTTATCGCATTTTCTCATGTATAATACTTATCTCATGGTCTAAACATCATTTATAGCATATTCATAATCATAACGTACCAACTTTCATGATTCCATTCCATTATCATTCAATGGTGACTCTATTCACTCATTCCAGACCCACTTTCCATGTCCTTCTACAATTCAAGATTCTTAGCCTTCTAATACCTTAAACAACATGCTAAAGTCATGAAACTTACCTTAGATGATAGTTGAACAAGACTTGAATGAGAATACTCCTCTAGCACCAAAACCCTATCTCACCTCCTTTGATTTTCTTTGATGAAGATGAACTCTACTTGGGTTTCATACACTTTGATTCATGAATTTGATGTTGTTGATCATTGATTTCCTTGGTATTTTTGTGGTGGAAGTGTTTTGAGACTTTTCTAGAGAGTTCTTGAGTTGGAGAGTGGAGGAAATGAAATGGATGAAATAAAATGGACCCTTACACTTAAACTTAAAAGCTGGCCGAGCCAACTTATACGGACCAACATACGGTCCGTACTATTTATACGGACCGTATGTATGGGCGTACATTTGGTCCAGTGGCTGGTCCCTCCTTTGGCCAATTATATGGCCAAATCTACAGCTGGTATAATTTATACGGTCCGCAGATTGGACCGTATAATGCCCAGTGGTTCCGTTTTTGTTCTCGTCGACTCGTTCGATCCCCGATCCTTATGTAACCTTCTTAACACTTGTTTAACACTTCAATACCAATCTAAGGGACTTCATTGCATGTCTCTAAGACACTATTAAGCCCTCACCACATCGTTGCTCGTTATTCTTATCCGATATACAACATACGACTCGCTTTCCTTAACAACTTCCTTCCCTCATCTCGGATGGTTTTGAAATCTCGTTTGGGGTTATCAAATACTATTCCTCACTCATCGACATGTCGTATACGCCACGACCTTCGTTGTCCTATTCGCAGTACATGTACGGGGAATTTCCCAAGGTGTAATGTTATATCCCGTATTTTTGCGCATTCGGAAAAATTTGAAATAATTTTGACTTGTAGGAAATAAGGCTATGTTATTATTTTATTTAATACATGTGTGATATTCATGAAAAATATTGATGCGGGAATACGGAGGAAGGCCAAGGGCAAAATTGGAATTTTAGAAATTAGTTCCGTGAATTACAAAATAAGATCCATAATAAATTGGGCTAAAAAATTGTAAGAGAAAATGAGGCCCAATTCTTATAGGGGTGGCCGGCCATGGCTAGCCCAAGCCCATGAAAAGTTAATGCATCCATGTGATAAATATACTTAAAAAGGGACTTAATCTTTATTCTCCTTCAAGAAGTTTCAAGAAAGAAAATTGAGAGCACCTCAAAGAGAGGCCTTTGGCCATAGCAAAAAAAAAAAAAAGAAGAAAAATTTCCAAGTCCTTCAATCTTGATCAAAAAATCTCTTCCTTCTTGAATTCTTATTAAGTTCAAGACCCTCTACAACGTGGTATAATTAGTTAAGCGAGAGAACTACGTTTGTGGCAAGAGAAAATTTGAAGAAAAAGGTAAGAATTTTATCCTTTTATGTTATGGAAGAAGTATATGTGTTATAATGATTAGAATTGCATGGAAATCATGAAATTGGTGTGAGTGTGTGCATGGCCGTGTAGTGTGTGTGAGGCCGTGTGGTGTGGGGGTGAAGGGGAGGTGAGTTAAATTTTATTTAGCTCGCTAGTTGTGTCGTTGTGGCATTTATGATGTAAATAAAGGCTTAATGACTCGAGTTGGCATTGAAATTGGTTATAAGTCGTTATCGGGAATTATGTGATTCTAATGTAGTTTTTATGTAATTATGGAAGAAAAATTCAAAAATGTGAATTATTGTTGTTGTTATGGAATTTGGAAGAAGACAATGCGACTTGGTAGTTTCGTTGCATTTGTAGAGGTTTCGGATGGAATATGGAGTTGGCGGGATTGTTTGAATCCTTGAATATTGTTTGGAATGCTATTGAATTATGTTTGAATAATCTTGAATTAGTTAATGAATATGGAAATGTTGATATTAGTTTGAAAGTGTGAAGTTGGAATGGAAGTTGTTGCACTATGTAGAAAAGAAGAATATTTATGTTAGAATGTGTTTTGTTGTGATTGTTGATGTTGTTGGTATTGTTGTGGGTGTTGTTGTTGATATTATGGCCGAGATAATTCTCGGGGCTGTCGAATTTATAGGGGAAATGCTGCCGAAATTTCTATAGACAAATATGGATTTAAGATTGAATTCCTAAAAGCTTGTAACTCACATTTGGTAATTATGACCAATTGTAGATTTTGGAGGAAACGGGATTTGAGTTCGGACGAGCGTAAGACGCGAATAAGGTACGTAAAGCCCTACCTTTCCTTCTTTTGGCATGTCCTAGGTGTACTAGGTTTGGATTTGAGCCTCGGGGAATATTCTGTTCATGGAAATCCGAGTTTACTTTTAGTACTATTTCATTCAGTGAAATTGAATTAGAACCTTTGTATTTTGCTGGAAAGAAATGTTCAAACATTTGTAACCTTCACAAACGTAACCGAATCGCCTTGAAACTTTCACGGATGACTCCATAGAGTCTAATGTTTGTAAATTACGTACGCCACCTCGACTTGACCCGAGGTGGGCCCATTAACCCCGAAATCTCTTTCGTTTGTCCTATTTGACTTATTTTTGTATGATACCAAGAAGGGACTTTTGCTTATGACTTTAGCTACCAAAGAATAATGTTCTAATTGCTCTATTACACTCTGATTTACACTTTGAACTACAAATACGATTTCAGAAATACTTTTGTGAGACAGACCTCATATCGTTCAGTTGTTCAAACTAGTCTACCTAACTTGTCGTCATGTTATCATATCAAGTCCTTACAAATGTTTATATGTAAATTGCATTTAGTTTCTCACTATTCCGCTCGTGCATGTTACTATGATATCGTTCGCCGGATCCTGGGCCGGTTTTGTGATCGTGCGTACTATGACATATTCGACAGTATGATGTGTTACGGTTCCCGAGACCTCGCCATAGGGCCGGGTACCGTTTGCATACAGCGTTATGATGTGATATGGCATATGTTATGTTTGATGATATGATATGTATGATGATATGATGTGTTCGGGGATTGTACGGAGATTTGAAACTTTCTGGAGTATGATGTGTTGTGGCGCCAGCGTCGGAGTGGCGACCACGTTCCTGAGCCTCATGCATGATTTCCTTTTTATTTGCATTATATACATATGTTTTCAGTACAGGTTTTGGTATACTGATTCGGTATTCCCTCTCTGTACCTTTCACTTCAGTTGTGGTTTGGATTTCGGTACTCTATGCTTTACATACTCAGTACATCTTTCGTACTGACCCCCTTTCTTCGGGGGCTGCGTTTCATGCCCGCAGGTATAGACGTTCGTGATCCGCCAGTGTAGGCCACACATTCTGCTACTACAGAGTGATCCTTTGATCCGGAGCCCATATTTTGGTATATATATCTTTTGTCATGTATATGCTTCTGCATATTTGACTATTTGGGGTACGGCGGGGCCCTGTCCCGTCATATGTTTCCGTTATGATTTGTAGAGGCCTGTAGTCATACATGTGGGTCATGGGTCGTGTGTGTGTTCGTTTTGTTCATGCTTTGCGTCTTAATGCAGTCCCGTCTGTTATAGCGGCCATAATGGCCCATATGTTTGTATATGTGTATATATTCGGCGACGTGTATTCCGCCGCCCCTTTTGGCTCTGATATGGTATTTTTGCACGCGCGACCGCTTAAGATAATAATTGTTTTCAGACCTGTTTAAAATGATGAATATAAAATCTGAGTTAAGCTATAATATGACGAGTTGGTATGTAAGTCTGTTTGGGGTGTCCAAATAGGGCACCAGTCGCGGCCCACGGGGCTGGGTCGTGACAAAAGTGGTATCAGAGCGGTTTGTCCTCGGAATGTCTACAGGCCGTGTCTCGTAGAGTCTTGTTTATCGGTGTGTTGTGCACCACATCTATAAACAGGAGGCTACAGGACATTTAGGGTGTTACCTTTCTTTGAATCTTAGATCGTGCGATAGAGCTGTGCTATTAGGATGGCTCTTTCTGATCGGTTGGTGTGTTTTTCAGTAATGCCTCCGAAGAAGGCGACGGCTGCCCAGAAGGGAAAAGCGGTAGGAGAGACCAGTCAGATGCAGAGAGTTACTCGGGCTGATGCTCAGGTTATGCCCGATGTTGTGCCTCAGTCAGAGGGTTCAGCTACATCACCACCGGAGGAGCCCGGAGCAGGTCCATTATTAGCTCCAGAGGCTCCAGCGCCCGAGCCTCCAGCTCCTCAGCCAGGGGCGGAGGATAGGGCGATGAGGGAGGCCGTACAGTTGTTGACGACGTTGGTAGCAGGACAGGCTCGCAGACGCGGGCTGAGAGGTGATGATGATGATAGACGTGACAGTCTGAGGGTCCGTGACTTCCTGACATGTAATCCCCCAGAGTTTTTCGGGTCTAAGCCCGAGGAGGACCCTTAGGACTTTATTCGGCAGATGCAGCGCTCATTGAGACTGGTCAGGGCTTCAGAGACCGAGTCTGTTGAGTTAGCTTCGCACAGATTACGAGATGTCGCGATTAATTGGTATGAGTCCTGGGAGTTGTCCAGGGGTGAGGGTGCTCCCCCAGCAGTGTGGGATGAGTTTGCAGCCGCTTTTCTCCGCCACGTTTTGCCCCCGTTGTTGCGGCGGGCGAGGGTTGATAGATTTTTGCAGTTGCGGCAGAGAGGTCGGAGTGTTCGTGAGTATAATTTGGAGTTTGATTCTCTGGCTCGATATGCACCTGCTATAGTAGCCGATATGGCTGACCGGATGCACCGATACGTGATAGGGTTGGATCGCTACTTGGTTGACAGCTGCATGGCGATGGCATCCCAGACTAATATGGACATCGCCCGATTACAGGCTTACGCTCAGGGGATGGAGGATCGGCATAGGGGAGAGCAGCCTAGTAGGGATCGAGATAGGAGGCAGATTAAGAGGGCCAGATCAGTAGGATATTCTGGAGATTTTCGAGGCGGGCAGCCTCAGTCGCAGCAGTCAGGCAGATATCCTCCTCCGTCAGACCGGGGTACACAGTCCACCGGTAGACGATTTGATGGTGCAGGACCGTCTGGGGCCGGCTAGAGTTCCAGAGCACCAGGTTCACAGATGACAAGGGGTTCCAGCCAGTCCAGACTACCCAGGCCCCGTTGTTCTTATTGTGGGAGATCGCACCCAGGGGAGTGCTACCGAGCTACAGGAGCCTGTTTTTCTTGCGGCCGTCAGGGTCATGTCATGCGAGATTGTCCGTTGGCGAGTGGTTCTGGTGGTACAGTTCAGCCGACGGGATCAGCCGCTGGTTCATCCTCTACTACTTCAATTATGCGCCCTGCGGGGCAAGGTATGCCGGCACCGGCGGGCCGCGGTCGAAGCCGTGGCGGTGTTTCAGATTCTAGCGGTCCTTCGAACCACATATATGCATTGGCTAGCCGCCAGGACCAGGAGGCGTCGCCAAATGTTGTCACAGGTACATTACTGGTTTTCTCCCGATCTGTATATGCATTGATTGATCCTAGTTCTACTTTATCATATATCTCCCCGCTCGTTGCTAGTAAAATTGGAATAACACCCGAACCTATAGAGCCATTCGAAGTGGCTACACCGGTTGGGGATTTTATTATAGCGAGGCAGGTATATAAAGATTGTTCTGTGATTATATGTGACCGTTGCACTAAAGCTGATTTGGTAGAATTAGATATGATGGAATTTGATGTTATTATGGGCATGGACTGGTTAGCTTCCTGTTATGCTAATGTTGACTGCCAGAAAAAGGTAGTTCGTTTCCAGATTCCAGGGGAACCAGTTATAGAGTGGTCAGGGAGTACAGCATCGCCGAGGGGTAAGTTTATTTCATACCTCAAGGCTAAGAAGATGATTCAGAAAGGTTATATCTATCATTTGGTCCGTGTGCACGATACTAAAGCCGAGACACCTACTCTCCAATCAGTTCCGATTGTTAATGAATTCCCAGATGTATTCCCAGATGAGCTTCCAGGTCTTCCCCCTGAACGGGAGATAGAATTCACGATAGATTTGTTGCCAGATACGCAACCCATATCCATCCCTCCATACAGAATGGCACCAGCAGAACTAAAAGAATTGAAGGAGCAGCTGAAAGATCTATTGGACAAAGGTTTCATCAGACCTAGCACATCGCCCTGGGAAGCGCTGGTATTATTTGTAAGAAAGAAAGATGGGTCGCTGCGGATGTGTATTGACTACAGACAACTGAATAAGGTGACTATAAAGAATAAATATCCCCTCCCCCGGATTGATGATTTATTTGATCAGTTGCAGGGTGCTAAATATTTTTCGAAGATAGATTTGCGTTCAGGCTACCATCAGGTACGGGTACGAGAGGCCGATATTCCGAAAACTGCTTTCAGGACCCGGTACGGGCATTATGAATTCAGAGTGATGTCTTTTGGGCTGACTAATGCGCCAGCGGTATTCATGGATTTGATGAATCGGATATTCCGGCCGTTTCTTGATATGTTCGTGATTGTATTTATTGATGATATTTTGGTTTATTCACGATCAGCAGAGGAGCATTCAGATCATTTGAGAACAGTACTTGGCACACTTCGGCAACAAAAATTATATGCTAAATTCTCCAAATGTGAATTCTGGTTGACCTCAGTGGCATTCTTGGGGCATATTGTCGGAGCAGATGGCATTCGGGTCGATACACAGAAGATTGAAGCTGTACAGAATTGGCCTAGGCCTACTACACCGACAGAGGTACGTAGTTTTCTGTGGTTGGCCGGATATTTTAGAAGATATTTGGAGAATTTTGCTTCTATTGCGGCACCATTAACAAAGCTAACTCAGAAGGCAGCAAAATTTCAGTGGACTGATGCCTGTGAGCGCATCTTCCAGATGTTGATGGAAAAATTAATTACAGCTCCAGTCTTAGCTCTTCCAGAAGGGTCAGACGGGTACATCGTTTATTGTGATGCCTCCGGTATTGGGATAGGTTGTGTGTTAATGCAGCACGGTCGAGTCATAGCCTATGCTTCCCGGTAGCTCAGACCGCATGAGAGAAATTATCCCACTCATGATCTGGAATTAGCCACGGTGATTCATGCTTTGAAAATATGGCGGCATTACTTATATGGGGTCCACATTGATATTTATACGGACCATAAGAGCCTCCAGTATATTTTTAAGCAAAAGGAGCTAAATTTCCGGCAGAGAAGATGGCTTGAATTATTGAAAGATTATGACATCGATATTTTATATCATCCTGGGAAAGCCAATGTGGTAGCTGATGCACTCAGCCGCAAGTCAATGGGCAGTTTGATTGATGTGCAGCCTGATAAGAAAGAATTGGTTAGTGAGATTCAGCAGTTAGCCAGCCTTGGAGTCCGTTTGGCAGATTCTAGAGATGCCGGGGTTTCTGTTCGAGAAGTTGCTGAATCATCAATTATGGAAGAGGTAAAGCGGCGTCAGTTCGAAGATCCTGTTCCGATACAGTACATAAATGTGGCCCTTAATAAAGAAAAGACTCAGTTCAAAATTTCACCTGAAGGGGTATTATTATATGGAGGCAGATTATGTGTACCGGACGTTGCAGGGCTACGGCGGCAAATCATGGGCGAAGCACATAATGCTCGGTATTCTGTTCATCCTGGATCCATAAAAATGTACCATGATCTTAAATGTTTATACTGGTGGGACGACATGAAGAAGGACATTGCAGAGTTCGTTGGCCAGTGCCCAAATTGTCAACAAGTCAAGATCGAGCATCAAAAGCCCGACGGATTACTACAGGAGATGGAAATTCCAGCTTGGAAATAGGAAATGATTAATATGGACTTCATTATAGGATTACCGCGCACTCCACGCAGGTACGATTCTATTTGGGTTATTGTCGATAGATTGACGAAATCAGCCCATTTTCTTCCGGTCAGGACTACTTATTCGGCTAAGGATTATGCCAGATTGTATATTAAAGAAATAGTAAGACTTCACGGGGTTCCTGTATCTATTATAACCGACAGAGGTGCCAGTTTACGGCTAACTTCTGGAGGTCGTTCGAGGAAGGATTGGGGACTCAGGTGAGTCTTAGCACAACATTTCATCCTCAGTCTGACGGACAGGCCGAGCGCACTATTCAGACACTGGAAGATATGTTGCGGGCCTGTGTTATTGATTTTAGAGGTAGTTGGGATGATCATTTGCCGCTTATTGAATTTGCTTATAATAATAGTTATCATTCCAGCATTCAGATGGCACCGTACGAAGCCCTATATGGTAGGAAATGCAGGTCTCCGATTGGTTGGTTCGATGTGGGCGAAACTAAATTAATTGGGCCGGATGTGATTCAGCAAGCAGTTGATAAGGTGAAACTTATTCGGGAACGGTTATTGGCTGCCCAGAGTCGACAAAAATCATATGCGGATAAGCGACGTCGACCGTTAGAGTTCCAGATTGGCGACTGGGTATTTCTTAAGGTATCGCCCATGAAGGGTGTAATGAGATTTGGTAGAAAGGGTAAGCTTAGCCCGTGGTATATCGGGCCGTATCAGATTATTCGGAAGATAGGCGAGGTCGCCTATGAGCTAGACTTACCATCCGATCTGGAGGTAGTGCACCCGGTATTTCATGTATCTATGCTCCGTAAATGTGTTGGTGATCCTTCCAGAATAGTTCCAGTAGATGATATTCAGGTGACGGAGGACTTGTCTTATGAAGAGCAACCTGTAGCTATTCTGGATCGTCAGGTGAGGAGGCTGCGTACCAAGGACATACCCTCTGTTAAGGTCTTATGGCAAAACAATAATAGAGAAGAAATGACCTGGGAAGTAGAGGACGAAATAAAGAAGAAGTACCCTAACTTGTTCTCTACACCTACAGGTAATCTAAATTTCTAAATTTGTTACATTGATTGGTAAGTAATTGATATGTGCTACTCATAAAAAGAAACTCCCCCGAAATGCTTGTGGGACCCTATAAGGCTAATTTAACATTCGAGGACGAATGTTCTAAAGGGGGGGGGGGAGAATGTTATATCCCGTATTTTTGCGCATTCGGAAAAATTTGAAATAATTTTGACTTGTAGGAAATAAGGCTATGTTTTTATTTTATTTAATACATGTGTGATATTCATGAAAAATATTGATGCGGGAATACGGAGGAAGGCCAAGGGCAAAATTGGAATTTTAGAAATTAGTTCCGTGAATTACAAAATAAGATCCATAATAAATTAGGCTCAAAAATTGTAAGAGAAAATGAGGCCCAATTCTTATAGGGGTGGCCGGCCATGGCTAGCCCAAGCCCATGAAAAGTTAATTCATCCATGTGATAAATATACTTAAAAAGGGACTTAGTCTTTATTCTCCTTCAAGAAGTTTCAAGAAAGAAAATTGAGAGCACCTCAAAGAGAGGCCTTCGGCCATAGCAAAAAAAAAAAAAAAAGAAGAAAAATTTCCAAGTCCTTCAATCTTGATCAAAAAATCTCTTCCTTCTTGAATTCTTATTAAGTTCAAGACCCTCTACAACGTGGTATAATTAGTTAAGCGAGAGAACTACGTTTGTGGCAAGAGAAAATTTGAAGAAAAAGGTAAGAATTTTATCCTTTTATGTTATGGAAGAAGTATATGTGTTATAATGATTAGAATTGCATGGAAATCATGAAATTGGTGTGAGTGTGTGCATGGCCATGTAGTGTGTGTGAGGCCGTGTGGTGTGGGGGTGAAGGGGAGGTGAGTTAAATTTTATTTAGCTCGCTAGTTGTGTCGTTGTGGCATTTATGATGTAAATAAAGGCTTAATGACTCGAGTTGGCATTGAAATTGGTTATAAGTCGTTATCGCGAATTATGTGATTCTAATGTAGTTTTTATGTAATTATGGAAGAAAAATTCAAAAATGTGAATTATTGTTGTTGTTATGGAATTTGGAAGAAGACAATGCGACTTGGTAGTTTCGTTGCATTTGTAGAGGTTTCGGATGGAATATGGAGTTGGCGGGATTGTTTGAATCCTTGAATATTGTTTGGAATGCTATTGAATTATGTTTGAATAATCTTGAATTAGTTAATGAATATGGAAATGTTGATATTAGTTTGAAAGTGTGAAGTTGGAATGGAAGTTGTTGCACTATGTAGAAAAGAAGAATATTTATGTTAGAATGTGTTTTGTTGTGATTGTTGATGTTGTTGGTATTGTTGTGGGTGTTGTTGTTGATATTATGGCCGAGATAATTCTCGGGGCTGTCGAATTTATAGGGGAAATGCTGCCGAAATTTCTATAGACAAATATGGATTTAAGATTGAATTCCTAAAAGCTTGTAACTCACATTTGGTAATTATGACCAATTGTAGATTTTGGAGGAAACGGGATTTGAGTTCGGACGAGCGTAAGACGCGAATAAGGTATGTAAAGACCTACCTTTCCTTCTTTTGGCATGTCCTAGGTGTACTAGGTTTGGATTTGAGCCTCGGGGAATATTCTGTTCATGGAAATCCGAGTTTACTTTTAGTACTATTTCATTCAGTGAAATTGAATTAGAACCTTTGTATTTTGTTGGAAAGAAATGTTCAAACATCTGTAACCTTCACAAACGTAACCGAATCGCCTTGAAACTTTCAGGGATGACTCCATAGAGTCTAATGTTTGTAAATTACGTACGCCACCTCGACTTGACCCGAGGTGGGCCCACTAACCCCGAAATCTCCTTCGTTTGTCCTATTTGACTTATTTTTGTATGATACCAAAAAGGGACTTTTGCTTATGACTTTAGCTACCAAAGAATAATGTTCTAATTGCTCTATTACACTCTGATTTACACTTTGAACTACAAATACGATTTCAGAAATACTTTTGTGAGACAGACCTCATATCGTTCAGTTGTTCAAACTAGTCTACCTAACTTGTCGTCATGTTATCATATCAAGTCCTTACAAATGTTTATATGTAAATTGCATTTAGTTTCTCACTATTCCGCTCGTGCATGTTACTATGATATCGTTCGCCGGATCCCGGGCCGGTTTTGTGATCGTGCGTACTATGACATATTCGGCGGTATGATGTGTTACGGTTCCCGAGACCTCGCCATTGGGCCGGGTACCGTTTGCATATGGCGTTATGATGTGATATGGCATATGTTATGTTTGATGATATGATATGTATGATGATATGATGTGTTCGGGGATTGTACGGAGATTTGAAACTTTCTGGAGTATGATGTGTTGTGGCGCCAGCGTCGGAGTGGCGACCACGTTCCTGAGCCTTATGCATGATTTCCTTTTTATTTGCATCATGTACATATGTTTTCAATACAGGTTTTGGTATACTGATTCGGTATTCTCTCTCTGTACCTTTCACTTCAGTTGTGGTTTGGATTTCTGTACTCTATGCTTTACATACTCAGTACATCTTTCGTACTGACCCCCTTTCTTCGGGGGCTGCATTTCATGCCCGCAGGTACAGACGTTCGTGATCCGCCAGTGTAGGCCACACATTCTGCTACTACAGAGTGCTCCTTTGATCCGGAGCCTATATTTTGGTATATATATCTTTTGTCATGTATATGCTTCTGTATATTTGACTATTTGGGGTACGGCGGGGCCCTGTCCCGTCATATGTTTCCGTTATGATTTGTAGAGGCCTGTAGTCATACATGTGGGTCATGGGTCGTGTGTGTGTTCGTTTTGTTCATGCTTTGCGTCTTAATGCGGTCCCGTCTGTTATAGCGGCCATAATGGCCCATATGTTTGTATATGTGTATATATTCGGCGATGTGTATTCCGCCGCCCCTTTTGGCTCTGATATGGTATTTTTGCACGCGCGACCGCTTAAGATAATAATTGTTTTCAGACCTGTTTAAAATGATGAATATGGAATCTGAGTTAAGCTATAGTATGACGAGTTGGTATGTAAGTCTGTTTGGGGTGTCCAAATAGGGCACCAGTCGCGGCTCACGGGGCTGGGTCGTGACTTGTAACACCATTCCCCCTTCCTTTAAGTCAATTATCTTCTCAGTTACCTAACATCAAATTCTAACTTTTAGCCGTAAACCTTTTTATCCAACTCACTTACTAAGTTACGTCACGTCCACTAAATCAATCTTACCCCGTAGGATTTGTGCTTACTCTTACCTTTGTAAAAATCACCCCCTCCCACAACCTCAATGAAATCAGCAGAATTACACAATGCAATATAACAGATTGACCGTACACAATCATAAGGGCATAACAGTATGAGATGTAATGAAATGCAAACGTGATGCAAGAGCCCAAACACGTTGTATATACATGCTAACTGATGTCATTGCTCAGTAGTCATGACCTGCAGAGGACCCATTGCGTCCATATACCACTCGTTCCGGATTCACTCCTTGGACCCGAGCATAAAACTTCGCTCGGGAAAGAACCTCGGACGCGGTCCACATCAGTGTGCCTCTCGTTTTCGGAACGAACCTCCGACCACGAGCTCATTGTCACGACCCAACCCCGTAGGCCGTGACTAGTACCCGATCTGGGCACCCAAACACATATATCCAATGCTATCTCAACTATTTTCAAACACATTCAAGTATAAAGCAGAAGCCGCCAAGGCTATATTTCAAATTTAGATAATTTTCAGAAATTTTTTGGCAGAGTTTCCTTTGTTTTACAGACTATCCCAAATAACCCAGCGCACAGAAAATACCAACAAAGGCCACACCGCCAACAAAGCAATATATAAACGTATGCGGACCGGCCGCGGCGGCGAATGGGGTCGCCCCAAACACAACATACACACACATCCGTACGGAAAGACCCTAACCCACAAACATATCTACAGGCCTCTAACAGACATACAGAGTCATATGACGGGACAGGGCCCCGCCGTACCCGGAGTTGCCATACATACAGAATATACAGAAGACAGAAGATATATACCAAAAGTACACGCTCCGGATCAAAGGAGCTCTTCAAAATAGCAGAATCTGAGCCCTAGACTGGCGGCGTATCTTCAGGTGCGTCTGTACCTGCGGGCATGTAACGCAGCCCCCGAAGAACCGGGGGTCAGTACGAAAAATGTACCGAGTATGTAAAGCGGAAACATAACAAACATAATCATAGTCTAAATCAGAAGCACAGAAGTATAGCAAACGGAATCGTAATCCAACGAACAGACAGAGATATACCGGACGGAGTCGTAGTTCGGACAAACAGACAGAAGGATACCGGACAGAATCATAGTCCAGACGGATGGATAAAATCATAATCCATACGGACAGACAGAATCAGAATCCAATCAGACAGACAGAATCATAATAGGGCACAAGAACGTGGTCGCCACTCCTGCCTTTGGCGCCACAACATATCACATTTCAGAAGATTTCATATCTTCGAACATCTCCGTCACATAACACATCATATCATAACCACGGTAACCCCGGGGACAGATCACACGCCGGGAAACCGGACACATCATACTTTGTAACATATACACGGTAACCGGGAACGACATATACCACAGTACCCCGGAACCGGACACATCATACTTCGGAATTCATACATGGGACCCGGCGCCCGACGAGGGACCCGGCGCCCGACGAGGGACTCGGCGGCCCATCCGCACGATATAAACCGGCCCGGGATCCGGTGAAAGGGATCATAGCACATGCACGAACTGATTAATGACAAACCACATACATACAGATCATTATACAGACCCAATCAAATTGAGGTAGGCCATATGGCGAGTCAAATCAGAGTATTCAGACAGTGTTCATAATACGCGCCTATATCCTACTTGGGAAGGCACGCCAGATTATCACCGAAATCAGATTTCCAGAGATCAGAATCATTTCGTAGGATTTATATAAAAATAGTCATATCATGATCAGAATAATAGTCCAGATGTTTCTTTTGAAAAACGGACAGGAATAAGGCAATTTAGGTCATACACGAGGTATCGGGGCTTCGTGGGCCCACCTCGGACCAACCCGAGGCGACATACGTAAGTTACTGACAATAGACCTTATGAGGTCATCCATAGTCATTTGGAAGAATTCCGACTCCATTTAGGAAAGTTTCGTACAAACGTTCACTTTAAAGGCATTTTATAAGGAAATGGTTTCAATCGTACTGAAGGAATTGAAGTGGATTTCCCTCTCGAATTCCGAGGAACGGAGTCGTATTCAAGGCTCGCGGCCGAGCCTATTACATTCAGAACATGCCTAAGAATAAAGGGGTAGGCTTTACATACCTCAGTTGCGCCTTATGCTCGCTTAGCTTCACTTCCAATTTCGTCCAGAATCTACAAATGGTCAAGTTTACCAATTGTCAATTCAAGCCTTTAGGATTCCATACTTAATCACATTATTGCCTACCGAAATTTCGGCAGCATTTCCCCTATACATATAATACCCCCGAGACTTAGCTCGGCTTAATATATCAACACAGCAACCCAACAATCCAACAACAACATTAACAATAACACAAGTACTACAAAATATACAATATGGCATAACTAGCCATCTTTCCGACATAACACAATAACTTTCATTCCGACCTTATATTTCCAAATCAATCTTACCATTTTCATATTCATCACTTAACAAGGTCATTACAACATACTTCGGAGGCATATCATACCATTTTCACCAAATATACATAAAGTATGCACAATATACAAGTTTCCTACCAAAAGCATAATTCACCCACAACTTCCAATCTTTTAGCAAACATGTTCATGATATATTTCTATCTTTCAACTTCATCAATGACAACCATAATTTGCCTCTTAATACTTTCATTTCCCTTTTTACATAAGTGACAATAAAGTTGTATAACTTCCTACAACAACTTAACAACAATTTTTCCAAGACAACAAAAACCATTATTCTTTCATTCACTTCACAACAACACAATTAACATACTAACGGAATTTAATTTATATTCCATCCTACACATAGCACCACACGGCCATACCTTATAATTTCCAACTTTCACTAATTCATTCAACTTTCATTTCTAATACAAATTCCACCATAACCACAACTAGATTCCAACATGAATTCAAGTCATCATAAACATACAACATGTACATACATACGGCCAAACTTCCACATTATTTATCATGAATTTCTTCCTTTTTAGCTTACTACAACATCTCCAAACCATGCATAACACATAAAAAAAGATTCAAAATCACCTTTCTTCTTCACTTCTTAACTTGACCCAAGTTGGTAGCTAGAGAAAACGAACCACCGATTGTCCGAAACAACGACTCCACGTTACTTAGCACCCTTGAATTGGCAAGTTTACTTGAAGAATTTAATTTCTTGGTGGCTAAATCTTGGTCTTGATTTTTGCAAGGAAGGGCCGAATGGTCTCTTATTTTTTTGCTCTTCTTTTGGTTGGTTCTTTCTTCTAGTTTCTTGAAGGCTCTAAAGGATAATGATACATATATATAATATGGTTCCTTATCTTAATTCACCACATGGAAAAATTGATTAGGGGCCATGCTTGGGCCTCACCATGGTCGGCCACCCCTCTCAAAATGGGCCTTGTTTTCTATTTTTTTTTTGAGCCCAATTGTTGGTTAAATAATTGTAACTCATGGAACAAGTTCCCAAAATTTCAGTTTTGCCCTTGGCCTCCTTTCGTAATTCCACACCAATGTATTCATAGCCGACACATTCATACCAAGCAAGGTCCAAATATAGCCTTATTCATTACAAGTCAAGTTATCTCAAATTTTTCGAATATGCAAAAATGCCGGATGTAACGTCCTCCCCCCTTTAAAACATTCGTCCTCGAATGTTAAATTCACCTTATGGGGTCTCGTAACCCTTCGGAGAGGTTCAACCATCCACATCTTTCACTTCTTGTCATACTCCTCAATTCCTTACAACGTTATCATAATCCCACGTCATATCAAACAGATTCGTAACTAGGGTCGGACGCATAGAAGCGTATTGAACAGATTCGTAATCGGAGGCAAACGTATTAAACCATGGCGGACGGATTCGTAGTCAAAGTCAGATGTATGGGAGGGTATCAGACAGATCCGAGATCAGAGTCAGACGTACAGAGATGTATCAGACGGATTCGTTATCAGAATCAGGCATATAGAGTTATATCAGACAGATTCATATCCCGAGTCATTCGGACAGAGGTGTATCAGACAAAAACGTAATCGGATTCCGAAGTACAGAGGCGTAATAGACAGAGCCTTATCAGAATCAGAGGTGCAGAAGTACAACAAACAGAGTTTTGATTAGCATCAAACCACTTCTATTAAGGCTCCAGTGATCTACGAAAATTTCCCTTTGTCGACATCTCATTGTTCACCCTGACAATTATACCACGGATTATCTCGTCAAAATCTGTTTATTTATTCACAACTTGTTCGTCAGATTGTTATACAAATCATCTTACGTGTCGCTTGTCGACTCTTTCGAAAGTTTTGCTTAATCGCATCTCTTATCCTTCATCTTTCCTAATATTCACCTTTATATATATCATACTTACACTTGTGAAAAATTTTGTATCACTTCCCAGGGGGTCACCCATCCCAGAATTGCCCTGGCCCCAGCACGCTTAACCTCAAAACTTTCATGCATTTTGACGCGTTAGGGCTGGTATAATTTCGTCGACAGCCCCGCACGACCTTTGTCACATATTTCAGGGCATATCAGGGTCTTAATAAATTTTCGGAAAATTCTCAGAGTGGGTCCCACCCCGGGCTAAACCATACAATTACCATATCGCCCCTCTGAATTCTCAATGTCTATCAGGTTAACAATTACCTTGCTATTATTAATACCCAGAAGAAGAAAATCACATAATATGATAAAGTATAGACCCATTCATACACATATCCCTCAAGAAAAGATCACTAACATACCTGGGTGTGCGCTTGAAGACGCTCCTGGGTCCTGCCGGCCGGTCAAAGCAAATACGCGGTTCGAAGGACCGCTGTAACCAGAAGCTGCACCTCGACCTCTGCCACGACTCGCTGGTGCTGGCGCTGGTGCTGGTGCTCCTCGCCCTGTGGGGCGTATGGCTGCCGAAGGAGAAGACGAGCCAGCAACTGACCCGGTAAGCTGGGCTGAACCACCTGGACCACCCCTATACGGACACTCTCTCATCATATGGCCTTGTTGGCCACAAGAAAAGCAGGCACCAGTGGCACGATAACACTCACCAGGGTGACGCCTCCTGCAATAACGGCACCGAGGTAAGGATGGCCCCATCTGACTGAAACTCCTATTTACTTGCGAACTCGAAACCATGGAGTTCTGTCCCGAGAACTGTGGGGGCGTACCGTATGCTAGCTGGGCGAATACCTGTTACCTTGCCGCTTAGAAAACTCACTCTGAAATCCCCCTGAGTACCCGGCCGATCTGGCTCTCTCAGGTCGGCTCCCGTCATGGCCCCTATCAGGCCGACGTTCCCTACGCCGGTCCTCCATGCCCTGGGCGTGCGCCTGCACCCGGGCAATATGCATCCCTAGCTGAGAAGCCACCGCCAGGCAACTATCGATCAAATAGTCATCCAGCCCCATCACATATCGATGCACCCTATCGGCCATATCCGCTACTATAGCGGGTGCATACCTAGCCAGTGAGTCGAACTCTAGGCTATACTCTCGAACACTTCTACCGTTTTGTTTCAGATGCAAGAATCGATCAACCCTGGCTCTCCGTAGCTCTGGAGGTAGAAAATCATCTAGAAAGGCCTGAGTGAACTCGGCCCATACCGCTGGGGCAGCACCGTCACCCCTGGATAGCTGCCAGGACTCGTACCAGTTCGCCGCTACCTCATATAACCGATACGAAGCTAACTCGACGGACTCAGTCGGCGAAGCCTTAATCAACCGTATCGTGCTCTCCTTCTTTCTGACAAACTCCTGGGGGTCCTCTTCGGGTTTTGTCCCGGAGAATTCTGGAGGATTATATGCCAAGAACTCACGAGCCCTGGAGCTTTCATATCTGTCTGCACGACCACCCCCAAATCCATGCCTGCGAACCTGCTCTGTCATCAGTGTGGTCAATAACTGAACCGCATCTCGCATAGCCCTGTCCTCCGCCCCTGGCTGTGGAACTGGAGGCTCGGGCACTGGAACCCTGGGAGCTCGCGGTGGAGCCGTCCCCTGATCAGCAGCTTCTGCCGCTCCGATCTCCTCCGGTAAGGGGGGTGTAACAGATCCGTCTGACGGGGGTTCATCCTCAAGCGCTAGCCGCGCACTGGCCCTGGTAACTCTCTGGGCCTGGCTGGTTTCTCCTATCTCAACCCCCGCTTTGCCCTTCTGGGCAGCTGTTGCTTTCCTCGGAGGCATCGCTGAAAACATAACAAATCGTCAGGAGGGGATCATCCTACTAATACAGTTCTATCGCACGATCTAAGATCCAAAGAAGGGTAACATCCTAGATGCCCTGTAGCCTCCTGTTTATAGATGTGGTGCACAACACACCGATAAACAAGACTCTACTAGACACGACCTGTAGACATACCGAGGACTAACCACTCTGATACCACTTCTGTCACGACCCAACCCCGTAGGCCGTGACTAGTACCCGATCTGGGCACCTAAACACATATATCCAATGCTATCTCAACTGTTATCAAACGCATTCAAGTATAAAGCAGAAGCCGCCAAGGCTATATTTCAAATTTAGATAATTTCCAGAAAATTTTTGGCAGAGTTTCCTTTGTTTTACAGACTATCCCAAATAACCCTGCGCACAGAAAATACCAACAAAGGACACACCGGCCAACAAAGCAATATATAAACGTATGCGGACCGGCCGCCGCGGCGAATGGGGTCGCCCCAAACACAACATATACACACATCCGTACGGAAAGACCCTAACCCACAAACATATCTACAGGCCTCTAACAGACATACAGAGTCATATGACGGGACAGGGCCCCGCCGTACCCGGAGTTGCCATACATACAGAATATACAGAAGGCAGAAGATATATACCAAAAGTACACGCTCCGGATCAAAGGAGCTCTTCAAAATAGCAGAATCTGAGCCCTAGACTGGCGGCGTATCTTCAGGTGCGTCTGTACCTGCGGGCATGTAGTGCAGCCCCCGAAGAACCAGGGGTCAGTACGAAAAATGTACCGAGTATGTAAAGCGGAAACATAACAAACATAATCATAGTCTAAATCAGAAGCACAGAAGTATAGCAAACGGAATAGTAATCCAACGAACAGACAGAGATATACCGGATGGAGTCGTAGTTCAGACAGACAGATAGAAGAACACCGGACAGAATCATAGTCCAGACGGACGGATAAAATCATAATCCATACGGACAGACAGAATCAGAATCCAATCAGATAGACAGAATCATAATAGGGCACAAGAACGTGGTCGCCACTCCTGCCTTTGGCGCCACAACATATCACATTTCAGAAGATTTCATATCTTCGAACATCTCCGTCACATAACACATCATATCATAACCACGGTAACCCCGGGGACAGATCACACGCCGGGAAACCGGACACATCATACTTCGTAACATATACACGGTAACCGGGAACGACATATACCACAGTACCCCGGAACCGGACACATCGTACTTCGGAATTCATACATGGGACCCGGCCCCCGACGAGGGACTCGGCGGCCCATCCGCACGATATAAACCGGCCCGGGATCCGGTGAAAGGGATCATAGCACATGCACGAACTGATTAATGAGAAACCACATACATACAGATGATTATACAGACCCAATCAAATTGAGGTAGGCCATATGGCTAGTCAAATCAGAGTATTCAGACAGTGTTCATAATACGCGCCTATATCCTACTTGGGAAGGCACGCCAGATTATCACCGAAATCAGATTTCCAGAGATCAGAACCATTTCGTTGGATTTATATAAAAATAGTCATATCATGATCAGAATGATAGTCCAGATGTTTCTTTTGAAAAACGGACAGGAATAAGGCAATTTAGGTCATACACGAGGTATCGGGGCTTCGTGGGCCCACCTCGGACCAACTCGAGGCGACATACGTAAGTTACTGACAATAGACCTTATGAGGTCATCCATCCATAGTCATTTGGAAGAATTCCGACTCAGTTTAGGAAAGTTTCGTACAAACGTTCACTTTAAAGGCATTTTATAAGGAAATGGTTTCAATCGTACTGAAGGAATTGGAGCGGATTTCCCTCTCGAATTCCGAGGAACGGAGTCGTATTCAAGGCTCGCGGCCGAGCCTATTACATTCAGAACATGCCTAAGAATAAAGGGGTAGGCTTTACATACCTCAGTTGCGCCTTATGCTCGCTTAGCTTCACTTCCAATTTCGTCCAGAATCTACAAATGGTCAAGTTTACCAATTGTCAATTCAAGCCTTTAGGATTCCATACTTAATCACATTATTGCCTACCGAAATTTCGACAGCATTTCCCCTATACATATAACACCCCCGAGACTTAGCTCGGCTTAATATATCAACACAGCAACCCAACAATCCAACAACAACATTAACAATAACACAAGTACTACAAAATATACAATATGGCATAACTAGCCATCTTTCCGACATAACACAATAACTTTCATTCCGACCTTATATTTCCAAATCAATCTTACCATTTTCATATTCATCACTTAACAAGGTCATTACAACATACTTCGGAGGCATATCATACCATTTTCACCAAATATACATAAAGTATGCACAATATACAAGTTTCCTACCAAAAGCATAATTCACCCACAACTTCCAATCTTTTAGCAAACATGTTCATGATATATTTCTATCTTTCAACTTCATCAATGACAACCATAATTTGCCTCTTAATACTTTCATTTCCCTTTTTACATAAGTGACAATAAAGTTGTATAACTTCCTACAACAACTTAACAACAATTTTTCCAAGACAACAAAAACCATTATTCTTTCATTCACTTCACAACAACACAATTAACATACTAACGGAATTTAATTCATATTCCATCCTACACATAGCACCACACGGCCATACCTTATAATTTCCAACTTTCACTAATTCATTCAACTTTCATTTCTAATACAAATTCCACCATAACCACAACTAGATTCCAACATGAATTCAAGTCATCATAAACATACAACATGTACATACATACGGCCAAACTTCCACATTATTTATCATGAATTTCTTCCTTTTTAGCTTACTACAACATCTCCAAACCATGCATAACACATAAAAAAAGATTCAAACTCACCTTTCTTCTTCACTTCTTAACTTGACCCAAGTTGGTAGCTAGAGAAAACGAACCACCGATTGTCCGAAACAACGACTCCACGTTACTTAGCACCCTTGAATTGGCAAGTTTACTTGAAGAATTTAATTTCTTGGTGGCTAAATCTTGGTCTTGATTTTTGCAAGGAAGGGCCGAATGGTCTCTTATTTTTTTGCTCTTCTTTTGGTTGGTTCTTTCTTCTAGTTTCTTGAAGGCTCTAAAGGATAATGATACATATATATAATATGGTTCCTTATCTTAATTCACCACATGGAAAAATTGATTAGGGGCCATGGCTTGGGCCTCACCATGGCCGGCCACCCCTCTCAAAATGGGCCTTGTTTTCTATTTTTGTTTGAGTCCAATTGTTGGTTAAATAATTGTAACTCATGGAACAAGTTCCCAAAATTCCAATTTTGCCCTTGGCCTCCTTTCGTAATTCCACACCAATGTATTCATAGCCGACACATTCATACCAAGCAAGGTCTAAATATAGCCTTATTCATTACAAGTCAAGTTATCTCAAAGTTTTCGAATATGCAAAAATGCCGGATGTAACACTCATAATCTAGGTCACAATGCCTTTTCATATATTTATTAATAACATAATTTCTTGCCCTCTTTAGCATCAATGCTCCAATCATTATTGCGTATCCCGAATCCCTTCAGTTTCTCAACACAACCTTTTGTCAGCAAGTATGACAATCATGTGAATAATTTAATAAATCTGGAAATAAATTAGAAATAGAATACTCCTAGGAATACAATTTCTAAACAGTGTAATACCCCCTTTTTAGCCATGATAAATAATCAATTCACACTTTATACACATAAACCTTGCGATGATAGTTTTCAACACACAACCAGATGCTCATTATTATCTAGATATTATTTACACAATATTTTTCTAGGGTTCCAAGTATATCCATCCGAACTCCATGTCCGAAGACCTAATCATGCAGTCTCCCATCAACTTTAACAGTATATACGATTCGCTAATCAAAGTCTAACTCAAGTAAATCATAACCTACCTTGTTAATGAACAGCTAATCGAATCTCCATGAATTGCTCGTCTTCTTGGCCTTCATCCGAATCCAAGAGAGCTAATATTCGTAGGGATTGGTGAGGAGGAAATTAGAAAGGTTTCTTTTTCTTGGTGTCAAGGGTTTTTCTCTCATGTGAAACCCTAGGAGCAGCCCTTGAGAGTTTTTTTTTCAAAACTTATAAAAAGGTCTAAACTTGAAGAAGAACTCCAAAAGCCTTAGTCTTGAATCCTTCTAATGAGTTTTCTTGAAAACCCTAGGTTTAGAACAATGAATTCCTATTTAATACTCAAGAATATATGTTGGAATTCACTTAGGATGCTTAGAATAGACTTGCCTCGATGTATTCTTGTCACGCCCCAACTAGGGAAACGTGTCGGCATAATCATTTTCCCTCTTCGGTAGGCGAACCCTTTCCCAAATCATTCATTCAACCACAATAAAGAAATCAAGACAATCAAATATAAGTCTCAAATGTAGATACTAATAAGGATAAGTGAATAAGTGCGGAAAAGAATACAACAATCCCAAGGAATATGGTCTAAGGCCGTACAAGAGCCACAACTACAAATACTACAAGTTTGAATATGAATACATGTCTGATAATGGAATAGTGTCTTAGAATATCAAAATAAAATAAGAAGCTAAGAAAAGGCATTCGGGCAGCGAATCCATCCAAGTGTTCACCCTGGAATACTTGTCAGACGGCCTCGGGACTCAGTTACAAGGCGCAGAAGTCGATCCGGTCACAAACTCTGCACTCAGAAAGAATACAGCAAGGTAGAATCAGTACAACAACACGTACTGAGTAGTCATCATAGGACGATTGCAGTTAGAAAATCATATATATACGAAAGAGACAGAAAAAGTAGGCATGCTCACAATCAGATAAAACTCAACAGTCCATATATGGAATCTAGTACCAAATTGCCAAATCTAGTAAATCACTTCAAATTCCACTATAAGTCCAAAACACAATCTCAAGAACTACTATCAAGTACACGTATCACCAAAAATCAATCAATCAAGTCCAAAGCAATGCCAACAATAAATATGAGATGGATGCAATGCAAATGCAATGATACACACATGCTTCGGGTGGAATATCTCGTTGCCTCGACATACATGACCCATGAGAGACTGCTAAGTCCATGTACCTGCTGCGGAACGCACAACCCGATCCAATAGTCAGTGTTACGGTACGTGCAACCAAATCCAGTCAGTGTTGCTATAAGTGCAACCCGATCCAAGTAAGTTGTCACGACCCAAACTGGAGGGCCATGACGGGCACTTAACCCTACTAGTCAAGTACCATCTGACATATATCTAACATGAATAAAAACATAGGTGGGCCGATAGGGCCATCATGTGACTCGCAATATCTCATAGGGAACATGCATATATCAACTGCTCTGAAAGACTCATCTGTATGAAAATACTGAACATGCTATATGAGCTGGTAAGGCTATCATAATCAACCGTGATGACAAATGCAACTTCAAGTGTGGACACCATCTGACTATATATAACTGTCTACAAGCCTCTACTGGAAACATAACATAACGTGGTCGGGACAGGGCCCCCGCCATACCCATAAACATATGCATGTACATATCTGTATATACATAAGACCATGTTGACTCCTGGCATTTCTGGAACAAAAGGAGTGCACTAACTTCATCCGCTGAGCTGACATCCAAATAGATGGGTCACCAACCTGTATCTGCAGACCTGCGGGCATGAAAGACAGCTCCCCTCCCCCCCACCCCGAGCAATAGGGGAGTCAATACGGACAATGTACTGAGTATGCAAGGCACAAGAGCAACATATATAAATAAGAATCATGAAAGGAATCTGAAACTCATAACACTGACTGGCTGAATGCATCTGTATGACATACCTATGCGGTATATGATATATATGTACTCTGTTAAAATAATATAACTGATAGTGTTGTGGAACGTACAACCCAATACATATATCATATAATAGTGTCGAGGAACGTACGGCCCGATCCATATATCATATAACCTCACGTCCGGGATGATAATCATCTCATGCCGCCCACTAGTCGTGTTGTCAACATCCATATGCCGCCTACCGGAGTGGTGCTGCCCAGCCATATAGGCACGGTGTAATCAAATCATTATCCATATGTCGCCCATCGTAGTGGTACTGCTCGGCCATGTAGGCATGGCGTAATCACATCATCCATATGTCGCCCACCATAGTGGTGCTGCCCGGCCATGTAGGCACGGTATAAGAAGATGGCTTTACATAATTTATATATATATACATATATATATATATATATATATATATATATATATATATATATATATATATATATATATATATATATATATATATATATATATATATATATATATATATAATGCATGAAAGACTCATGAAAGATATACTCTGGATTACCCTAGATAACAAAAGATCTCTAGAAGTGAAGGACATGAACTGTTACACCTCTCGTTTTCACTGTAGGAAAAACTTGCGGCTCCCTAATTGAGCATGCCTTGAAATGGAGATTTGTATTCGAGTATTGAGATGCTAAGTATTTTTACCCCGTGTATGTAAGTACTAGCAGGTATTCCAGGTATATTACAGGATTAGAAGTTGAACGGATTGAATCGACGCATGCGGAGCAGATTCAGGGAAGTCTGCAGATATCAGACATTATCGAAGGACCATCGATCATGTCGATGGACCATCAATATGCACCATCCTATGTTATGAAAATCCTGATCTGCAGAAGCAGATCAACGCGATACGTCGATAGACTGTCGACACGTCGACGGGCTGTCGATCTCTGCCGTCAATAGGATCCTGTAACTTCTGATCGGCAGAAGCAGGTCGACGGATCAAGTTGACGGACCATCGACACTTCGACGTGACCGTCGACCCGCTCGTTGAACTTCTTCTCTGGAACTTTCCAGTTTCAGCTATAAATAGACGAGTTGAGCTCCAAATTTTTAGATTTCAATCTCTCTCTAAGTCTTGAAGGTTCTAGAAAATTCTGTCATCATATCATCATATATCCAAGGGAAATCAAGGAGTAAACACCAAGAATTTGTAGAATCAAGTGCAAGGATACTCTCTGGGTTTTTGGAAACCAAGAATCTCTTTGGTGTTGAAGTAGGGTTTTCTCCAAGTGAAGTAATTCCATTCAAAGTCCATTCCTACATCATCAAAGGTAATTTTTATGTTCAATTCATGTTATTAAGAATATTGAGAAGTTAAAAAACTTGGATTATGGAAGGGAGGAGAATATGGAGTACAAATATGGAAATAGTGATACTCTTTATTAATGACTTAACTTGAATAATAGTTCTTGACATGTTATGAGTACAAACTTGTGGTGAATGATACGAATGATATTAAAGGAGTATTTTATGAGAACGAATATGATGTTGTAATATAGGTATGGTTATGGATGATCTTGAAGGTGGATTTAAGAAGTAAACAATGTTTAACTTAAAGAATCTATTGATTATGTTATCATGAGTGTTCTTATTGATGTTTGAGGGTTATCTTGTTTCATGGAAGAAGTTGTCGAAACAAAAAAAAACGTCGCCAAATCTTCATTAGCTCTTAGTTGTTTTAGCTTAAGCTTAAGCATATTTCCGGTTGCCTAATGTTAGTACAAATCCTCTTAAGATGTAGAATCGCGAGCTTGAAAGACAAGCAATTAGATGATAAAGTTGAGGAGACGTAAAGTTATGTGAGGCTATTCCCCTTCTTTAAAAGGCATGACTCTTACATCGTGAATTCCCCCCCCCCCCCCCCCCCCCCAACATATGACCTTCTTACATCTCTAAAGATGAAAGTTAAAGATCCGTAAGAGCTACTTATGAGATATGTTCTATGATAGTGATGATGATAATGATGCCTTCATGAGCTTGAGAATCCTACGTTTACAAGTCATCGATGTTATTTCTTGTTGTTGCCTCACCTCATGATACTAGTTCTTTCAAGGCGAGGCATAGCGATGATAATGCTCCATAATGTAATCAAAGGTTCCTGACCATACGTCACTCCGATAGACTACAACTTTTATTTAAGCTCTTATGCACGCTTCATGATAAGTACATGTGTATGATTACACCATGCCTAGATGGCCGGGCATGACACCGCTAAGGCGGGCGGTATATGATAACACCGTGCCTAGTTGGCCGGACATGACACCACTAGTGGGCAGCGTGAGATGATTACCCTGGACACGGGAGGTCCGGATGCGGGTTAATGATGCTACTGATTCAGATAGATTATATATGTATATATTATATGTTTGAAAGGTAAAAGGGAGCATGCATGATTCAGCCTCAAGAGGCAAGCACCTATAGTTATCTTTTCTTCTTATGCTTTCTATGTTTTCTTATTATGTTATCGTATATCCCTTACATACTCAGTACATTGTTCGTACTGACGTCCTTTTCTTTTTGGATGCTGTGTTCATGCCCACAGGTAGACAGAGGGACGGTCCGGATCCTTAGGAGTCAGATCAGCTTGCACGGGAGCACTTCCCTACTCCGGAAGTGCATATTTTGATATATTCTTTTGTGTATATATATTCGGGCAGGAGGGGTTCCTGTCCTATCCTTATGTTCTGTACTCCAGTTAGAGGCTCGTAGATACATATGTGTGGGTAGTAGATGTCTTATGATCACCGTAGTGTATATTGTTATATATCCTTTTACAACCACGAGGTCTTATGTATACATATATGTATTGTTTTGGTGGTTGCGTGTGTATAGATTGGGTATGATGGTTAGCATGATGAGTGGTACTCGGTAGTCCGCTCCAGCTACCCGTCATGGCCCACTAGCTGGGTCATGACAAAAGTGGTATCAGAGCAGTTCTGTCCGAGGGTATATCTACAAGCCATGTGCAGTAGAGTCTTGTTTATGGGTGTGAAGCGCGCCATACTTATAAACAAGAGGCTACGGGGCATTTAGGAAAAATGTCCGTTCTTTTTCTCCATAGATCGTGCGATATAGCTATGTTATAAGATTTTCTTTCCCTAATTGTGCATTATGATTTCAGCGATGCCGGTAAAGAGAAAAGCAACAGCCGCCCAGAAGGGCAAGACTGCAGTAGGAAGACGGGTTGAACAGGAGTCGCCGGTAAATGTAAAGAATGGTGAATCCCATAATGAGGCTCCATCTCACACCTCTCACACTTCACCTATTTCAGAGGAGCACGAAAGGGCTCTAGCTCTAGCTTCAGTACCTCCACCACCGGGTGCTTTGGGTCAACAGATGACCGAGGCCATTCAGTTGTTGGCACAGCTAGTTGCCACCCAGGCTCAGTGGCAGAGTGCAGGTCCGGATGACAGAGCTACTAGTGCTAGAGCCTATGATTTTATGAGTCGGAACCCGCCAAAAATTTTCAGGTCAAATCCGGATGAGGACCTGCAAGGTTTTATATATGAGGTGTTGAGGACGCTGAGGATTATTCATGCTTCCGATACGGAGTCCGTGGAGTGGGCATCTTATAGGCTCCGTGATGTGGCGGTTATATGGTATAATAATTGGATCGCTTCAAGGAAGGAAAATGCACCTCCCCTGGTTTGGCAGGAATTTGTAGATGCCTTCCTTCATCATTATTTGGTACCCTAGGTTCGAAGGGCCCGAGCTGACAGGTTTCTGAATTTAAAGCAAGGGAATATGAGTTCTCGGGAATATAGTCTCCGTTTCAATTCATTGGCCCGGTATGCTCCCACTATGGTAGCCGATATGGGAGATAGAGTACATAGATTTGTGAGTGGCTTAGGGAAACATTTGTTCAAAGATTGCTTGATAGCTTCACCACAGGAGGGGATGGACATCTCCCGTATTCAGGCCCACGCTCAAAATCTAGAAGAACAGCAACAGCCGCAGAGGGGTGAGCGCGATGTTGATAGAGGGCAGAGTAAGAGGGCCAAATTTTCTAGTAGTGAGTATAGAGGGGGTCAGGAACAGTAGTCCAGGTATTCGGGTCAGTTCGCGATAAGTGCACTCCCTGGATTTGCGGGTAGGAGATTTGACCGCCCCATTTATTCAGGTGAGGGACAGAGCTCGAGAGTTTTGGGTGCCCAGTTTGGAAGTGATTATAGTCAGAGGAGGCCACCAGTTCCACGATATAACCAGTGTAGGAAGTTACATTCGGGACGGTGTCGTCAGGGCTCAGACGCTTGCTATGCCTATGGTCAGGTTGGGCACACCCTCTGCCCCTACTACGACATGCTGAAATCTGAGAGGTTTGCCCTACAGGGTGTACAGATGAGGAAGAACATGCTGCTGATCCTGTAGGCTGCACCCCAACTGTACCGCCCATCGATGGGCAATCACGCATCAAACATCTAGTTCAGGTGGCACCCAGCCCAGTATTTATGCTTTGGCTGGACGCCAAGATCTTGAGTCCTCTCCAGATGTGGTTACAGGTATATTATCCATATTCTCTCATGATGTTTATGCATTGATTGATCCGGGTTCTACATTGTCCTATATCACTCCTTATATGGCTGGCCGTATCGAGGTGAAACCCGATCCAATTAAACCTTTCGAGGTATCTACTCCGTTCGGTGATCCAATAAATAGCTAGATAGGTATACAAAAATTGTGTGGTGGTATGTTATCGCCAGACTACAATCGATTTGATTGAACTGGAAATGCTGAATTTTGATGTGATTATAGGCATGGATTGGTTGGCCTCGTGCTATGCTAATGTGGACTGCAGAATGAAAATAATTCGATTCCAATTTCTGGGCGAACCAATGCTTGAATGGAAGGGTAACACAGCATCTCCAACAGGTAGGTTTATTTCCTATCTCAAGGTGAGGAAGATGATCGCCAAGGGATATATTTATCATCTAGTCTGGGTTCATGATACCGAAACAAAGCCGCCAACTATGCAGTCTGTCCCGGTAGCAAATGAATTTCTGGATGTATTTTCGGATGAACTTCCAGGTCTTCCACCGGAGTGGGAGATTGATTTTACTATAGATGTGTTGCCAGACACCGAGCCCATATCTATTCCTCCTTACAAAATAGCTCCGACAGAATTGAAAGAGCTAAAGGCGCAATTGAAAGATTTTCTTGAGAAGGGATTTATTAGGCCTAGTTCATCGCCATGGGGAGCACCTATCTTATTCGTAAGGAAGGAGGATGGTTCTCTACGAATGTGCATTGACTATAGGCAGTTGAACAAGGTGACGATAAATAATAAATATCCATTTACGAGAATTGATGATTTGTTTGATCAACTACAAAGTGCTAAGTGGTTTTCTAAGATTGATCTGAGGTCGGGGTATCATCAAGTGAGAGTTAGAGAAGAAGATATTCCGAAAACGGCTTTCAGAACTAGATATGGCCATTATGAATTTTGGGTGATGTCATTTGGGTTAACTTACGCCCCGGCAGTGTTTATGAATCTGATGAATAATGTACTCAGGCTCTTTCTAGATCTGTTTGTGATCGCGTTCATCAATGACATACTGGTTTACTTTCGATCAGAAACCGAGCATGCAGATCACTTGCGTGTTGTCCTTGGAATTCTTCGGACTCGTGAATTATATGCCAAATTTTCAAAATGTGAGTTCTGGTTAAATTCGGTGACTTTTCTGGGCCATATTATCTCGGCTGAAGGTATTCGAGTTGATATTCAGAAGATTGATGCTGTGAAGACGTGGCCAAGACCTACAACACCTATAGAGGTTCGTAGATTTTTGGGATTAGCAGGCTATTATAGAATGTTTGTGGATGGGTTTTCTTCCATTTCAGCACCATTAACGAAGCTAACTCAGAAATCAGCAAAATTCCAATGGATTGATGCTTGTGAGCGCAGTTTCTAAGAATTGAAAGATAGTTTGACTTCAGCCCCAGTCCTGACACTCCCAGAAGGATCAGAAGGTTATGTTATTTATTGTGATGCCTCCAGCATCAGATATGGCTGTGTGTTGATGCAACACGGGAAGGTTATAGCTTATGCTTCCATGCAACTGCGAAAACATGAGAAGAACTACCCGACACAGGATCTTGAATTGGTGGCGGTTATTCATGCTTTGAAGATATGGAGACATTATTTGTATGACGTCTATGTTGATATTTATATGGACCATAAGAGCCTCCAGTAAAATTTTAAGCAAAAGGAGTTGAATCTCCGGCAGAGACGATGGTTGGATTTATTGAAAGACTATGATATGAGTATACTATATCATCCAGGAAAAGCAAATGTGTTGGCTGATGCTCTTAGCCGCAAATCCATGGGCAGTCTATGTGGTGTTCATCTGGAGAAGAAAGAATTAGCTCATGAGCTCCACCAGCTAGCTAACCTCGGAGTTTGTTTAATCGATTCAGGCAATGTGGGAGTTGATATTCACAACCCATCTGTTCCATTCCTGGACATGGAGGTGAAAAGGCACCAATATGAAGATCCCCAGTTGAGTCACTATCGAGATACACTTCCTTAGAAAGAGAAGTCACTATTTGAGGTTTCTGTAAATGGAGTTCTCAGGTATCGAGCCAGGCTCTGTGTTCCAGCTATTGCAGGACTACGTCGTTAGATTCTGGAAGAAGCTCATTACTCCCGTTATTCTATCCACCCAGGAGCAACCAAGATGTACCATGATCTTAAGTTAATGTATTGGTGGGATGGAATGAAAAAAGGTATAGCAGAATTTGTAGCTCAGTGTCCAAATTGCCAACAAGTGAAAGTGGAGCATCAAAAGCCAAGAAGATTGTTACAAGCTATGGAAATTCCAACCTAGAAGTGGGAAGTGATCAATATGGATTTCATTGTAGGTTTGCCTCGTTCCCGGCGCAAGTATGACTCCATATGGGTGATTGTTGACAGACTAAGAAATCAGATCATTTTCTTTCAGACAGAACCACACATTCAGCAGAAGATTATGCAAGATTGTATCTTAAAGAAATAGTGCAACTTCATGGTATTCCAGTATCCATTATCAAAGATAGAGGAGCACAATTTACTGCTAAATTCTGGAAATCCTTTCAGGAAGGTTTGGGAACTCAAGTGAAACTCAGCACAGCATTTCATCCACAGACTGATGGACAAACTGAACGCACTATTCAGACCTTGGAAGACATATTGCAGGCATGTATATTAGATTTTGGAGGCAATTGGGATGATCATTTGCCACTTATTGAGTTTGCCTACAACAACAGCCACCATTCTAGCATCCAGATGGCTCCGTATGAAGCTCTGTATGGAAGGAAATGTAGATCACCAATTGGGTGGTTTGAAGTCTGAGAAGCCCAACTGATAGGTCCAGAATTAATTCAGCAAGCAATGGAAAAAGTCCAACTTGTCCGAGACCGATTGTTGACAGCTCAAAGTCGCCAAGAATCTTATGCGGATAATCGCCAACGGGACTTGGAATTTCAAATTAATGATTGGGTGTTCTTAAAAGTGTCGCCGATGAAAGGCGTAATGAGATTCGGAAAGAAAGGCAAGCTTAGTCCACGATATATCGGACCTTATAAGATTGTACGCAAGGTGGGCCAAGTGGCTTATGAGCTGGACTTACCTTCAGAACTTGAGCCAGTTCATCCAGTTTTTCATGTGTCGGAGACCCTTCCAGAGTCGTGCCAGTAGATAACGTTCAGGTTACAGAGAAGTTGTCTTATGAAGAGGTACCCATTGCTGTATTGGATAGGAAAGTGCGAAAACTCAGAAACAAAGAGGTAGCCTCAGTTAAGGTCTTATGGAGAAACACTAACCGAAAGGAAATGACTTGGGAAGCAGAAGAGGATATGAAGATCAAATATCCACATTTATTTCCACCCCCAGAAGAGATTGAAGATGAGACGTCATTATCTCCAGGTATGAAATACTTCTCTAATTGCTTTTGGGTCGTGTGTGGCCATGTCTTCTGGTTGTTGTTCTTGTACCCCTGGGAGGTGATATTATTTTGGGTGTTGTGACAGGATGGTAGTGCCATATTACAGGGAAAACTCAGGCAAAATTTCTGTAGAATCCTCGAGAACTTAACATTCGAGGACGAATGTTTTTAAGAGGGGGAAGAATGTTACACCTCTCGTTTTCACTGTAGGAAAAACTTACAGCTCCCTAGTTGAGCATGCCTTGAAATGGAGATTTGAACTCGAATATTGAGATGCTAAGTATTTTTACCCCATGTATGGAGGTACTAGCAGCTATTCCAGGTATATTACATGATTAGAAGTTGAACGGATTGAACCGACGCAGGTGGAGCATATTCAGGGAAGTCTGCAGACATCAGAAATTATCGACGGACCGTCAATCATGTCGACGAACCGTCAATATGCACCGTCACTATGTTCTGAAAATCCTGATCTGCAGAAGCAGATCGACGAGATACGTCAACGGGCCGTTGATCTCCACCGTCAATAGGACCCTGTAACTTATGATCTGCAGAAGTAGGTCGACGGACTAACGACACGTCGACGTGACCGTCGACCCGCTCGTTGAACCGCCTATCTGGAACTTTCCAATTTCAGCTATAAATAGACGAGTTGAGCTCTAAATTTTTAGATTTCAGTCTCTCTCTAAGTCTTGAACTTACTTTTTTGGAGGGTCGGCGGGACAATGAATGATCGTGACAGCTCTTCAAATCCTATTCAGTCTGATTAGATATGTCACAACCGGGTTAGGCGCTCCAGCAGCTCTAGGAGTTCCCGTTCTCATTTTTCTTGATATTCCAAGCATGAAGCTCGCCTGCTTTGATATAGGAGAGACAACAATTTAATGCATGACAATGGAGAAAAGTACTATATGCTTTATGTTTCCTATGCAGCTACTACAGCTAATAAGCTATGCATGATGATATGTGATGCATGCTTTGACTTCTAAGGCTTGACAGGTCCTTTTGGTCGATTTCCAGTTGATTGCCTCTACCTATCGATTGAGTGAGTTGGAAAAGAAAGTCTTAGAAGGCTACGACTCTATCTCTCGGCTGGATCTTGGTCCAGCCTACTACGAGGATCCCGTATCCAGCAACCCAACCAATACAAACTGTTACACCTTGGAAATTTCCCCGTTAGTGTATAGAGATTAGGACAAAGAAGGGTATGAAGAATATGAAACTTTGACGAGAAAGAAATGGTATTTGATGACCCTAAATGGGAATTCGGAAGCATATGAGGCAAGGAAAGAAAGTTGCTAAGAAAAGCAAACCATATGTTGTGTATTGGATAAGAATAACGAGCAACGATTTGGTGATGGCATAATGAGATCTTAGGGATAAGCAATAACGTCCTTTATATTGGTATTGAAGTGTTAAGCAAGTGTTATGAAGGTTCCATAAGGATCGGAGATCAAACGAGACAACGAGAACGAAAATGAAATCATTGGGCATTATACGGCCCAACCTACGGACCGTATAAATTGTACCAGCTGTATGTTGGACCGTATAATTGGCCAAGGAGGCCACCAGCCACTGGAATGAATGTACGACCATACATACGATCCGTATAAATAGTACGGACCGTATGTTGGTTCGTATAAAGATGGTCGGCCAGCTTTTGTGTTTAAATATAGGGGACCCTTTTCATTTCATTTTATTTCATCATTCACTCCACAAGTCAAGAGACCTATAGAACCTTCTCTAACACTCATCCACAAGAAAATCAAGGGAAATATGAGATCAACAACACTAAATTCATGAAAACAAGAGTGTGAAACCTAGCTCAAGTTCATCTTCCTTAAAGAAAACCAAAAGAGGTGAAGTAAGGTTTGGGTGCTAGAGGAAGGACTCCACTCTAGGCTTGTTCCACCATCATCTAAGGTAAGTTTCATGACTTCATCATGTTGTTTAAGGTATTGGAAAGCTAAGATGCTTGAATGGTAGAAAAACATAGAAGATGGGTCTTAAAATGAGTGAATAGTGCCATGGGTGAGTGGTAGTTGAATGGAATCATGAATGTTGATGCACTATGGTTATGAATATGTTGTAAAGGATGTTTAGACCATGAAATAAGTATTATATAGGAGAAAACGCGATAACGAGCTATAATCATAAATGTGGAGAAATTGGAGAAAAATGGTGAATTGTGGTAAATGTATATGAATGACGATTGTTGATTGCAATATTGTGAATGTTGTTGTGAACGCTTGAGGGTTGATATAGAATACGGGAAAAGTAGTAGAAACAAAGGAAATGCTGTCCAAATTTCTCTAGAAATAGTAGCGCGTTCTTATAGTTGATTAACTAATGTTAATACGAATCCTCTCGTGAAGGTAGCGACGTGAGATTGAAGGAGAACAAGTGAACGATAGCTAGCTAAACGACAAAGGTATGTGAGGCTAGTCCCTTCTTTCTAATGGCATGAATCCTATAGCGTAACTTCTTTCTTATCCATGAGCCTATGTCTATAATTAGCTACACAAGGTAATGATTTAAAGTATATGGATTCTAATAATGTTATTTATCGCTTACGCTCACCTTATATGCTAATTCCTTCAAGGTGAGGCAGGATGTCCATGATTGTTCCATAATGCAATTGGGGGATCACGATCTTACGTCACCCTGATAGAGTATGGTTGATCTTGAGTCTTATGTATGTATTATGATAAGCTAAGCATATTGTGATGAGCATATGATGATATTACTACTACACCGCGCCTATTTGGCCGGGCAGTCACCGCCAAGGCGGGTAGCTATGTGATACACCATGGCCAAATGGCATGGGCAGACACCACTAGTGGGCGGCATGAGATGTTACCCCAGGCGCGGGAGGCCTGGACGCAGGCTCATGTTATGATTATCACACCGATCCGATATGGACGGACAGTTTATACATGATGCATATATGATATGATGATGAGCATGAGTAAGACAGCATGACTTGTTTTTCTTATACTTGACAGTCAGATTCTGATGTTCCATATTAGTACCTTCTTTACATCATTGTCTCATTTCATTGTTTATGCCTCGCATACTCAATACCATATTCGTACTGACGTCCGTTTTCTTTGGACGCTGTGTTCATGCCCACACGTAGACAGGGAGGAGAGCTCGATCCAGATCCGTAGTAGCTGTCAGCTGATTGGAAGCCCTCCATTGTCCCAGAGGTGCTCATGATTATTCTTTTGTGTATATATTGCCATGTATATGTATTTTTGGGCACGACAGGGTCTTATTCCTTCCCTATGTTCAGTACTCCAGTAGAGGCTCGTAGATACGCAGTGCGGGTTAGATGGTCCCACGAGATCGCTACTGTATACAGATATATATTATTTTGATAGCCTATGGGCACATGTATATGAAAGTATTTTACGTTTCATACGAAATATGATTCTCCTACGCTATGGGTATAAGGATGATAAAAAGGGCATAAAATGAGTAAGATGAGCGACAGAACGAGCGGTGCTCGGTGGTTAGCCCCGGGTAACCGTCGCGGCCCCTAGTTGGGTCGTGAAAAAAGTGGTATCGGAGCAGTTCAGTCCTAGGAAATGTCTACGAGCCGTGTCTAGTAGAGTATTGTTTATGGTGTGTTGCACGCCATATCAATATACAAGAGGCTACAGGGCATTTAGGAAAAATTACCATTCTTCTTCTATGAGATCGTGCGATAGAGCCATGTGTAAGATTTTATCCTCCCTAATAGTGTGTTATGATTTCAGAATGTCGCCAAAGGGAAAAGCTACAGCTTCCCAGAAGGGCAAGACTATGGCAAAGAGGCGGGTAGAAAGAGAGCCTCCGATGAATATAGATGAAGGAGAATCACATAACGAGGCCCCATCTAATACTTCCTCTACCCCGCCCAGTGTGGGAGAACAAGGAGGAGCCCCAGCTCCAATTCCTCCGCCGGCTGGTTCGGGTCAACAAATGACCGAGGCCATCCAGTTATTGACACAATTGGTTGCTGCACAGGCACAACGATAAAATGTGGGTTCAAGCGATTGGGCAGCAAGTACCAAGGCCCGTGATTTTATGAGCCTAAATCCTCCGGAGTTCTTCGGGTCAAAGCCGGAGGAAGACCCACAAGGTTTCATTGATGAAATGTTGCGAACATTGAAGATTGTCCATGCCTCCGAGACCGAATCCGTGGAGTTGGCATCTTATAGACTCCGGGATGTGGCAGTGTTATGGTACAACAACTGGGTATTATCAAGAGGAGAGAACGCGCCTCCCCCGGTTTGGCAAGAGTTTGTAGATGCTTTTATTCGTCACTATTTGCCACCCGAAGTCCGCCGAGCTAGACCGGACATATTTTTAAATTTGAGGCAAGGAAACATGAGTGCTCGGGAGTATAGCATGCAATTTAATTCTTTGGCTAGATATGCTCCGACTATGGTGGCCGACATGGGAGATCGGGTACACAGATTTGTGAGTGGCCTAGGGCCACATCTATTCAGAGATTGTTTGACAGCTTCCTTATAAGACGGGATGGATATTTCCCGAATACAGGCCCATGCACAAAATTTGGAGGGGCGACAACAACAACAAAGAGGCGACCGTCATATCGATAGAAGGCAAGGCAAGAGGGCCAGATCCATGGGAGCTAGCACTGATCATAGAGGGGGATCAAGGTAGACATATTCTGGGTACTCAGGCCAGTCAGTGACGAGTGCACCCCCTCGATTTGCAGGTAGGAGATTTGATCGCTCCTTCCGTTCAGGACAGGGCCAGAGTTCGAGGGCTCCAAATTCCCAGCTCAGGGAAGATTATAGTCAGAGGAGACCCCCAGTGCCACAATGCAACCAATGCGGCAGATTACATTCCGGACAGTGTCTTCAGGGTTTGGATGCCTGTTATACTTGTGTTCAGGTGGGGCATATGATGAGAGATTGCCCGTCGGTGAGTGGCAGAGTTGGAGTTCAGCCTACAGGTTCAGCAGCTGGTTCTTCATCAGTACGCCCAGTAGGGCAGACTCCCCAGATGACAGCAGGCCGAGGGAGAGGCCGAGGGCCAGCATATACTTCAGGTGCCACTCAGCCCCGTGTATATGCTTTAGTCGGACGACAGGATCTCAAGTCCTCTCCGGATGTAGTTACAGGTATATTATCTATATTCTCCCGTGACGTGTATGCATTGATAGATCCGGGTTCTACATTCTCTTATATTAATCCATATGTTGCTGGTTTTATTGGGGTGAAACCCGAGTCAATTAGACCCTTTGAGGTACTCACTCTGGTTAGTGATCCCGTGATAGCAAGACAGGTGTACAAAAATTGTGTCATTGTGATATGTGATCGTCAGACCAAAGCCGATTTGATTGAGCTGAAAATGGTAGATTTTGATGTGATCATGGGTATGGATTGGTTGGCGTCGTGTTATGCAAATGTTGATTGCCGCACAAAAGTGGTTCGATTTCAATTTACGGGAGAGCCCGTGCTTGAGTGGAAAGGTAATGCAGCATCGCTAAAGGGCAGGTTTATTTCCTACCTTAAGGCAAGGAAGATGATAGCCAAGGGTTATATTTATCATTTAGTTTAGGTTCATGACACCGAGGCAAAGCCGCCAACTTTCCAGTCAGTTCCGGTAGTGAATGAGTTCCCAGATGTGTTTCCGGACGAGCTTCCAAGTCTTCCACCAGAAAGAGAGATTGACTTCGCCATCGATGTGTTGCCGGACACCAAGCGTATTTATATTCCTCCTTATCGAATGGCCCCGACAGAATTAAAGGAGCTAAAGGCGCAATTGAAGGACCTGCTCGAGAAGGGGTTTATTAGACCCAGTTCATCACCGTGGGGAGCCGGTCTTGTTTGTGAGAAAGAAAGACGGTTCTCTGCGAATGTGCATCGACTATAGGCAATTGAACAAAGTGACGATAAAGAACAAATATCCTCTTCCAAGGATTGATGACTTGTTCGACCAGTTGCAAGGTGCCAAGTGGTTTTCTAAAATAGATTTGAGGTCGGGTTATCATCAAGTGAGAGTTAGAGAAGCAGATATTCCAAAAAAACAGCCTTCGGAACGAGATATGGCCATTATGAATTCTGAGTGATGTCATTCGGGTTGACTAATGCTACGACCGTATTTATGAATTTGATGAACAACGTATTCAGGCCTCTCTTGGATCTATTTGTGATAGTATTTATTGATGATATTTTGGTGTATTCTCGTACAGAATCAGAACATGTAGATCATTTGAGAACTGTTCTTGGCATTCTTCGAGCCCGAGAATTGTATGCAAAATTTTCAAAATGCTAGTTTTGGCTAAATTCTGTAACATTTTTGGGCCATATTATTTCAGATGATGGCATTCAAGTCGACACTCAGAAGATTGAGATTGTGAAGACTTGGCCAAGGCCTACGACGCCTACAGAAGTTCGTAGTTTTCTGGGATTGGCAGGTTATTATAGAAGGTTCGTGGAGGGCTTCTCATCCATTTCAGCCCCATTGATGAAGCTAACCCAGAAGGCAGCTAAATTTCAATGGGACGATGCTTGTGAGCGCAACTTCCAAGAGTTGAAGGACAGATTGACCTCAGCTCCAGTTTTAACACTTCCAGAAGGGTCAGATGGGTATATAGTGTATTGTGACGCTTCCGGTGTCGGATTAGGATGCGTATTGATGCAGCATGGTAGAGTTATTGCATATGCTTCGAGACAATTGCGGAAACATGAAAAGAATTACCCAACTCATGATCTCGAATTGGCTGCGGTCATTCATGCCTTAAAAATGTGGAGACATTATTTATATGGTGTGCACGTTGATATCTATACAGATCACAAGAGTCTTCAGTACATTTTCAAACAGAAGGAGCTGAATTTACGGCAGAGGCGGTGGTTAGAATTATTGAAGGATTATGATGTAAATATTTGGTATCACCCCGAAAAGGCGAATGTAGTAGCCGATGCGCTTAGCCGACGATCGATGGGCAGTTTATGTGAAATCCCTCCGGAAAGGAAAGAGATGGTCCAAGAACTTCACCGATTAGCTAATCTGGGAGTGCGTGTAATTGATTCGGGTGATGCAGGTATTAGTATCAAAGATTCCATAATTTCGTCCTTGGATAGGGAAGTAAGAGAATGACAATATGAAGACTCCCAATTGTGCCATTACAGAGACCTATCTCATGGAAAAGAAAAGTCTTCGTTGAAGTTTCTGTGGATGGGATTCTTAGATACCGAGGCAGGCTATGTGTGTCGAATGTGGCGGAATTGCGCCGACGAATTCTAGAAGAAGCACATTGCTCTCGATATTCTATTCGTCCAGGTACAACCAAAATGTATCATGATCTCAAGATGATGTACTGGTGGGATGGCATGAAGAGAGACATAGCAGAAATTGTAGCACAATGTCCAAATTGCCAACAAGTAAAAGTTGAACATCAGAAGCCGGGAGGCTTATTGCAAACAATAGAGATACCCACTTGGAAATGGGAAGTGATCAACATGGATTTCATCGTGGGGTTACCCCGTTCCCGTGGCAGGTATGACTCTATATGGGTGATCGTGGATAGACTGACGAAACAGCCCATTTTCTTCCAGTTAGGACCACGTACTCAGCAGAAGACTATGCAAGGTTGTATCTCAAAGAAATTGTGCGACTCCATAGAATTCCATTATCTATTATCACAGATAGAGGAGCACAGTTTACAACTAAGTTCTGGAAATCTTTTCAAGAAGGTTTGGGCACGCAAGTGAAGTTTAGCACGACATTTCATCCGCAAACTGAAGGGCAGGCCGAGCGTACCATTCAAACCTTAGAAGACATGCTACGGGTATGTGTGTTGGATTTCGGTGGTAGCTGGGATGATCACTTACCCCTTATCGAGTTTGCATACAACAATAGCTACCATTCTAGTATACAAATGGCTCCATACGAAGCTTTATATGGAAGGAAATGTAGATCTCCAATCGGATGGTTCGAAATAGGAGAAGCACAACTAGTGGGCCCTGAATTGATCCAACAAGCAATAGAAAAAGTCAAGGTGATCCAAGATCGGTTGTTGACAGCCCGAAGTGGCCAAAAGTCCTATGCGGACAACCGCCGACGAGACTTGGAATTTCAAATTAATGATTGGGTATTTTTGAAAGTGTCACCAATTAAAGGGGTGATGAGATTTGGTACGAAAGGGAAGCTAAGTCACAGATACATTGGACCCTACAAAATCATCCGCAAGGTGGGTCAGGTAGCCTATGAATTGGATTTGCCTTCGGAGCTTGAATCAGTCCATCCAGTCTTTCATGTTTCGATGCTCCGCAAGTGTGTTGGAGATCCCACAAAGATTGTCCCAATAAACGATGTGCAAGTAACAGAAAAGCTAACCTATGAAGAGGTGCCTATTGCCATCCTAGATAGGCAAGTGCGGAAGCTTCGAAATAAAGAAGTAGCGTCGGTCAAAGTATTGTGGCGAAACAACAATCGGGAAGAAATGACTTGGGAAGCGGAAGAGAGTATGAAGTCTAAGTATGCACACTTATTCCAACCCCCAGGAGAGATCCAAGACGAAACGCCAATGATGTAAGGTATGTATGCTTTATCTTTATGTTTTTGGTCGTGTGTGGCCACGGATATGTTGATATTGTGATGTAGCCCTGTGAGGCGACGATATTATGGGTTGTTGTGACAGGTTGGTAGTGCCAAGTTACAGGGGAAACTCTGGCGAAATTTTTGTAGAATCTCGAGTGTTTAACATTCGAGGACGAATATTCCAAAAGGGGGGAAGAATGTTACACCTTGGAAATTTCCCTGTTAGTGTATAGCGATTAGGCCAAAGAAGGGTATGACGAATACGAAACTTTGACGAGAAAGAAATGGTATTTGATGACCCTAAACGGGAATTCGAAAGCATATTAGGCAAGGAAAGAAAGTTGCTAAGAAAAGCAAACCATATGTTGTGTATCGGATAAGAATAACGAGCAACGATTTGGTGATGGCATAATGAGATCTTAGGGATAAGCAATAACATCCTTTAGATTGGTATTGTAGTGTTAAACAAGTGTTATGAAGGTTCCATAAGGATCGGAGATCAAATGAGACAACGAGAACGAAAATGAAATCACTGGGCATTATACGGCCCAACCTACGGACCGTATAAATTGTACCTGCCGTATGTTGGACCGTATAATTGGCCAAGGAGGCCACCAGCCACTGGACCAAATGTACGACCATACATACGGTCCGTATAAATAGTACAGACCGTATGTTGGTCCGTATAAAGATGGTCGGCCAGCTTTTGTGTTTAAATATAGGGGACCCTTTTCATTTCATTTTATTTCATCATTCACTCCACAAGTCAAGAGACCTCTAGAACCTTCTCTAACACTCATCCACAATAAAATCAAGGGAAATCCAAGATCAACAACACTAAATTCATGAAAACAAGAGTGTGAAACCTAGTTCAAGTTCATCTTCCTTAAAGAAAACCAAAAGAGGTGAAGTAAGGTTTTGGTGCTAGAGGAAGGATTCCACACTAGGCTTGTTCCACCATCATCTAAGGTAAGTTTCATAACTTCATCATGTTGTTTAAGGTATTGGAAAGCTAAGATGATTGAATGGTAGAAAAACATAGAAGATGGGTCTTAAAATGAGTGAATAGTGCCATGGGTGAGTGGTAGTTGAATGGAATCATGAATGTTGAGGCGCTATGGTTATGAATATGTTGTAAAGGATGTTTAGACCATAAAATAAGTATTATATAGGAGAAAACGCGATAACGAGCTATAATCATAAATGTGGAGAAATTGGAGAAAAATGGTGAATTGTGGTAAATGTATATGAATGACGATTGTTGATTTCAATATTGTGAATGTTGTGGTGAACGCTTGAGGGTTGATATAGAATACGGGAAAAGTAGTAGAAACAAAGGAAATGCTGTCCAAATTTCTCTAGAAATAGTAGCGCGTTCTTATAGTTGATTAACTAATGTTAATACGAATCCTCTCGTGAAGGTAGTGACGTGAGATTGAAGGAGAACAAGTGAACGATAGCTAGCTAAACGACAAAGGTATGTGAGGCTAGTCCCTTCTTTCTAATGGCATGAATCCTATAGCATAACTTCTTTCTTATCCACGAGCCTATGTCTATAATTAGCTACACATGGTAATGAGTTAAAGTATATGGATTTTAATAATGTTATTTATCGCTTACGCTCACCTTATATGCTAATTCCTTCAAGGTGAGGCAGGATGTCCATGATTGTTCCATAATGCAATCGGGGGATCACGACCTTACGACACCCCGATAGAGTATGGTTGATCTTGAGTCTTATGTATGTATTATGATAAGCTAAGCATATTGTGATGAGCATATGATGATATTACTATTACACCGCGCCTATTTGGCCGGGCAGTCAC